>NW_028151975.1:0-60000 GCF_964638095.1 Poromitra crassiceps
AACCCGAATGAATGGAGTGAATCGGCTGAGCCAGAGCGCACAGAGAAATGCACAGACTGCTTCAGTTGGAAGTGCTGTATATAGGCGGATTTACGCGAGGTTGAACTACTGGGTATGAAATCCGACAGTCGGAATAATGGCGTTAAAATGGTCGGATTAATGGAGGGTCGACATTATGAGACTACAATGATAAAACTCGCCGTAGACATCAATGGTCGGATTAGCGGGTGGTCGGAGTTATGTGTAGTCTGACCTATGGGGTGTCGTACTACGCGGCACCTGGGGTGCCCCCACCCGACAATGTTCCCTAAATTTTAGGTCATAGAAAGCATACATGATTAAACTCACCTCCAAAAAGCCCAGCCCAGCCTGTTTGGCAGTGTTGTGGATGACGTGGCAGGGGCACCCATGGATGTAGATGCTGCCATTTTCTTGAAGAATTCTGGATGCGATGGAATTTCTTGCTCCTGTATTGACAGGTGCATTATCAACGGACAGACTCACACAGTTTCTCCATGGTATGGCGTTTTTTTTGCAAGGCCTCATCCATCTTTTGATAGATCACTTCAGCTGTGCCGCAGCTACGGCCGCTGGTGGGGCACATATCCAGAAACCTGTGGACAACTTTGCTGGTGTCACTGTCATATACCCGCACTTTTCTCTTCCTGCAATGATATGGTACATGTATGTCACATTAAAGGTACACATCAGACTCAAATTGTGTGTGTGTGTTCTATGATTAATAATATATCTAAAATGGTTACATGCTGCCACTCCGACGTGCTGCCACTCCGACGTTCTGCCACTCCGAAATATCGGCACTCCGAAAGGGGGTCTATATTCCCCGTTTTTCACTAACCTCTCCCAACCCCCACGCCAAACCTAACCTCCCCCTATGCCTAAACCTAACCTCCCCCAGACCCTAACCCAAAACCTAACCTCTCCCACCCCCACGCCTAAACCTAAGGTCGGCATTGCGGCTTCTAAGGTGAACGACCGCCAGTCCGAATGATGGAAGTTAACGTTCGGAGTGGCAGCATGTCGGAAAGGCAAAGGAACCTCATCTAAAATGGGTGGTGGAAAGTGTGGAAAATGGGGGGGATACAAGCTGTTAAAGTAATTACCTGTATCGTTTGATCCATCTGTGATCAATGTGAAGGGATTTTTCCTCATCTTCATGACCAATTCCTTTCTAAAATGTGTTTTTTTATTGTTTCATTTACTATTATTTATGCTGATATAACCTACAATGTAAAAAAAAAAGTGCAAAGTGCAATTCAGCTACTACCAGTTGAGTGTTTGGAAACATATGAATGAGCATACTCAGTATGAAAAGACATCAGATTGGGTGATATATTTTACTAGTGTATGTTGGTGAAATAATTATTAAATCTAGACTTCAATACACTGCATTGCAGCTTAAATCATAGGGATTACTTAGAGAAAACCCTTAAAACATGTATACAGGTGTTTCCAAATGCCCACCATAATAGTGGCAGCTCAGTTGCATTAATTTATTTTCCAGTGCATGCTTTTTTGAGGTTCATGTATGTACCTGGGCATCTTTTGCTGTCATGCCACCAACAGAGGCTGGGGCATAATACGTGGCAATCCTGCTTGTTGACTGTAGTGCCTGTTCTTTGGCATGATGCCCCTTGCTTTTTATATGTCTGATCACATCTGCAACACCTTGATGGCTACAGGTGTTCTCATGTCTGCACACAGAGCACCAATAGTAGGAGGTGGTGGTGCCTACTGTGATGAATGGCCATTTTGTTGTCCACTCACTTTTAAAAGTGCACCTGTAGGTGGCTGCTCCACTCTTAGCCCTCTGCTTTTTCTGTGTTTCTACTCTCGTCTCCACTGTTTCCTCTGCTGGTTTTTCTGTCTCATCCTCTGTGTCCTCTGGAGTATAATTCTCTTCTACTCCCTCATCTCCTGTCTCCCCTGCAGTCTCATTCTGTCTCTTCCACTATTTCATCCTCTGTGTCTTCTGGAGTCTCATTTTCCTCCGCTCTGTCATTTTCTGTCAGATCCTCCACTGTTTCCTCTGACCTGGCAAGTTTGGCAGGGGGTGTTTGACCCTTCACTGCCCAGAATGACAGCATGATCTCTCTGCTGCTTCTTCTTCCCTGACATCTTTCAAACAGACAAAAATCCAAGTGTGCAGTTAATGTAAATCCCCTTAGCTCATAGTAAGTATCAATTAGCTCACACATGCAAATACGTGAGGATTTTAATGAACACTGCTTGTCACGGTTGTTTGTTGTTAAACCCACAGCGGCAATGTGCCATGCTGTTCACCAGGACTGTCACCAGCAGCCTCACTCCTGCCTGGACTGGCTAGAAGGCATTTTATTTTATAAAAATAACGTATTTTGTATGATCAAAATGAGGTGGTTACCTACCGTTTGACCTGCTGCTTCGGTTGAAAGAGTGTCACGGCATTTCACCTGACAGAATCTTTTCAACGTCTTCTCTCTCTTTCGCGCGCGTTTTCGGGAGGAACTTTTCAGATTCTCTTCCTGGTATAGTGACGCCATGACCCCCCCTACTCTGCCTCTAATTCGTGGTTGCCTTTTCGTTGGTTGGTTAGATGTAGGCAGGGGGGATATGGAATCAATAAAGTGCCATATGTATTTTGTGCTTGAGAAACATTGTTTGTAAACTTGAACTTTGAACTTGTATGTCTGTAAATAAAACTTGTACCTGTAAAAATATCTTGTCCATCTGAGAGAATTTTTTGTGCATCTGCAACCCATTTTTGTATCGGCAACCCATTTTTGTATCTGTAGACATATCTTGTGCATCTGGGAATAAGTTTTGTACACACGGATAGAATTTGTGCGTCTTCAAAAATATTTTTTACAAGTACAAAAAATTCCTACGTTCGTGTGCGACCTTGAATGCAGCACTTGCAAATTTCCTACGTTCGTGTGCGACCCTGAAAGCACCACGGACAAACTCATATTGCGAGCATGGATGTCTGTTTACGAGTACAGATTTTCTTTACGAGTACGAATTCTGCCACCCAACCAGGTGTCAACTTGGGGCCATAAATCTGAGCGGACTGGCCAATCAGGTTAGACCCAGTCCCCTCCCACTGAATATCGGATCGTATCGAATAAAACAATTGACAATTGACCAGAAACTTCTTCCGCCTTAAACAAACAGACAAACAGAGCAGTGTAGTTTGGTAGTTTGAAAAGAATACGAGCTTCAGGTAAGTGGCCACTCTAAGTAAATCGACATAAAATAGAAGTTTTGTTGGTTTTATGAGACATTTAACTGCACGACCAGGGAGCCATTTCATAGCATGTTACGATAGACATGATCCCCATGTTACTACACAGGCTCTCCCAGTGAGCTAACTGACGCTAGCTAGGTTAGCTAATGTTAGCTAGCTGCTTCATTCAATTTCCCCAAATAAACTAAATCGCTATTTAACCCGCTAGCGTAAGGGGTAATTTGACTAACGTTACAGCTCACGTAAGCTATAAAGACCGTGTCCAGTCTTAGTACAGTTAATTTAGTAGCTGGCTAACGTATCCGGGCTAGCTAGCGTTAGCTTTCAATGCTGCCAATGTTCCAGCACAGGCCGAAGCCACGACCGGGGCTATCAAAAGTATGTCAATGAATCATTACATTTTATTATTTAACGCTATATAGCGTTACTGTAGGTCTGCTGTTGTACTGGGTCAGGCGATTGGCTGGTATTAGTAGCGTTATGAGTGAGGTACTTCACACAGCCTCACAAACTAGCTTCACGAACTAACGTTAAATCTGCAAGTACAAAGGGCACGTTTGTATAATAGTAATAGTAATAATAGAATAACAGTCATTATATTGAACGTGACATGACGGCCTATGTGACGTTATTGTAAGACCCTGGAGCGTTAGCTATCGGATAGCTATGAACGTTACTACTCCAAACAATCAATCAATCAAATGTATATGAATATGGTGTTACTGTAGGGCTACTGTTGTACTGGGTCAGGCGATTGGCTGGTATTAGTAGCGTTATGAGTGATGATTCATCGCTTTAACGTGTTTAGTGTTAGCATGACATTATTGCTGAGAATGTCTATGCTTAGTGAGCGTTTTGAGGTATAAAGCTGTCTTGAGTTGCAGTTGTGTTTCCTTGGTATCGTCCTTTCAATATCTGTCTGTCAGTTTCATTGCGTCTTTGTCAGTCAGGTTGTTTACGTAGCGTTACCGAGGTTAGCCGTATGATATGTGAATAGGTGGCAACTTCCATGACATGTATTTTTAATGTACCTGACTAGCTAGCTGATTAACTGGACAGTGATTGTTTATCTGTCCAGAGATGTGTAACGTTATGGCTGGACTTGGAATGGAGGCTAGCTGTCTGGAGTAGTAATACATACTACTGGACAAAATGAATACATCTGTAAGCAAGCTTATAGAAGTTGACTGCAGCAAGCTGTATTGATTGAGCATCTAAACATCAGTCAGAGGCAACAAAGGTGTCACACCCAAACCATGTGCCAGGACATCAGCCTGTGTTGCATTGCTGTAATCAGAATTATTATGTGCTTGGAAACCATTGTACATGCTATGTACACAATACTATTTCAATACTATTTTCTTTTTCTATGTCTTGCAATTGAACATGACTGTTTTAAACAACCTGCCCAGTGTTGCCAAAGCTAAACTGGTGTCTGGTATCAGATATTGATTTACAAGCTCTAAATACATTCAAAATGTCAACATTTACAGTATCAGCAAGTAGTTGGTATGATCTCCGGGCAATCGTTGATTTAAATGTCTTGCTCTTATAAATTAGCTGCTGTGACTGACCTTTTCTCTAATAACCTGGGACTTTTTCATCCATTTGCTCTCCGTCTTTCCCTCTTCCTCTCTCTCTTTCTCTCTTTGCCTACCAGCCCAGGTTATCCTGTTGAATTTGATCGACGATTCGATTCTACCCTCAATCTTGTGCTCTTCCCAGCAATGGTAATTGAGAATTTAATACTCTGTCATTATACACCGATAAAGCATGAATTCATGGGCCAGAGTTCACCACCAAGGGGCTGAGGGGGAAGTCCACAACAACTAATGAAACCCAGCAATTCTCATTAATCCTGGTGTGACCATGGCTACCTGTACCATCAACCCTGTCAAATGTCAATCCTTCCTTTCCAAACAAAATCTTTTTTCATGATGGGAGGACCTTTGTTTAATCTGCCATGAGCTTCTAGATTTATTTAGGGTTTGATTAGCCTCAATGCCTGATATACTGTATTAGCAGTAATATGTCTCCCAAAGGATGCATTCCAGAAAGCAGGTTAAATGACTACACAGATTTTTGCAGTGTTGGGCAAGCAACTTTGAAAATGTAGTAAGCTAAGCTACCAGCTACTCTACATTAAAATATAGCTTCACTACTTTGAAGCTATCCCCAGTAAAATGTAGTCAGAATGAGATGTTTGGAGCGGGGGAGTCTGGTGCAGCGCACAGGTCCTAGACCTGGTGAGACGAGGGAGGAGCCGGCCGGGTGGCAACCCACAGAGCCCGGTCCCTCTACGTACCAGAGCCCTTCCCCCCCCGGTCCCGGCAGAGTAGTTCTGGAGCAGCGGATTGAGTGGCCCTGACCGCGTGACCACCTTCGACCCTTCCTAGAGGGCTGACCGTGGGTAGCTACTGGGACGTAAGTTGGGGCTTGGCCAGCCCCGGCTGGGTCACCTGGGCGAGGGTGTATGATGTTGCGAGACCCGAAACATCCAATGACCCCAGGGTACATCACTGAGGATACGTCCCAGTTGCATCCATGCAATGTTTTTTCATTATATAGCATGCTCAGCTACAGGCTCCATGCCAAAATAAAAGTAGCTTGCTACTTTACATTGTGTGTGTGTGTGTGTGTGTGTGTGTGTGTGTGTGAGGGAAAACACTTTCAATTGAACCTATTTCTAGATTTATTGTTGGGTCAAGATTCAAGATTCAAGTTTATTATTTGTCCCCGAAGGGCAATTTGTGTGCAGCAGACATAAAAAGCATAGCGAATACATGAAAAAACAGAACATGAACAAATTAAAACAAACATGGAGCATGGCAGCAGTTTTCCAGCAGAAAAAGGATCAAGTAAACACAGGATAAAATAAAATAAAAACAAAAATAAAAACACCTCAAAGGATCTGTACGATGTACTTAAAAGTAGTAAAGACACGTACAATGTACTTAAAAGTAGTAAGAGACACGTGCATGAACTTAAAAGTAATAAGAGTCCAGGACTATTTGAGCTCACATAAATAGGTAGGTAAAAAATAAATAAAGATATATCTCGAATATAAAATATATAAAGAATATTTATAGCAGCAATACCTACCTAAGAAGAGAGACAAGGAGAGAGAGTGCATCATCTCCTCCGCCCAGCAGCGTTTAAGCTGCACGAGAGACAGAGAAAAGAGAGCGAGAGAGAGAGAGAGAGATTTATTAGTGTTGGGCAAGCTACTTTGACAATATGGTGAGCTAAGCTACCAGCTACTCTACATTAAAAATAGCTTCACTACATTTAAGCTATCCCCAGAGAAATGTAGCATGCTGATGTAGCAAGCTAGTAGCTTCACTATTTGTTGCTAGCTACTGCCCAACACTGGAATTTTCCCAACCCATAGTTTAGACTAGAGAAATCTGGGATTTTAGATTCCAAGAAGTTCAATTAGATGAACTCCAGGTCAGTTACCATGGTAAGTTACACTCTGAAGCTACCCCGCTCGGTAGCAGCCTCACTTGAACTAACCTCAAGTATTTGGTCGGAAAACCTGTCAGCCTGCAGCTTTTTACTTGGGAGACAGGTCATATTATTCACAGTCACATGATCTAGTGACTGACTGAATATGGTTGAGAATTAAATTTGCAATATCAAATAATGGTTTGCTTTTTACTTCACTAGGACAACGGAGAAATTGTGTGTGCGCCTCCCTCGACCATCGACCCCCCAGGCACTTCTGCTGAATCTCAGGTGGGTTATCAGAAAATGCTTATTTCTATCAACAGAATCTGTATCAGCTGTGCAGCACCAACTTCTTGCTGTACAGGAAAGTGCATTGCGTTATTTCTCTGTTGAAGCCCCATTATGCTGTGCTGCGAGCACTCATGTCTCTGTGCTTGAGAGTGGAGAAGGCGGAGAGAGCATATTTAAAAAAAAACTCTCTGTGGTATTCATTTGTAGCGTCTAACTGAATTTCTGTAGTTTGAGGTTTAGTTTCTCTCATGTGTTTTGGTTTGTACTTTCGGATATCTGCTTTATTTCATTCCCTCATCTCTCAGAGCCGTGTCATGTTAATGCTGAGCTGATGAAAGCATTTCTTAACCCCTTTGTACTAAAAATATTATATTTGCACTACCAAACTAACGGAGGGCATTTATTAGAAAGGGCTTTAAAGGAAATGCAATGTTTATCCACCATTCCACCCGTGACTTATGATACTTTCGATTAGGCTTTGGTCGGTACTAAGGTATGGTATACCATGTATTTAAAAATACTGACAGTATGATTTTCAATACATCAAAACCATATTCTATTTTGTTCAGGCAAAATAGTTGCAACTGTCCTTGCCTGTGCTCAGCTTAGCCTAAATTATTTTCAATAATTTTATTTTATTCACCATTTGTAGGCTACCTTACAAGCATATATGTGTTACAAGCAACACTATATTGTGTGAGACCCAGGCTTGCCCATAACAGTGTCCATTCCATTAGACATTCGTTCAATTGTCAGTCTCCATTGAGGACATTTAAATACTTTTCTGAAAAATAGAAGTTGCAACTTTTTCACTCATGGACCTGAATTTATATATATAACAGAATAATTATTTGGAGGTAGAAAAGAAACACTTTGCACAATTGGCTGGTTACTCCAAGGTAGCCTGGGTAAACCCAGCCCCCAGTGACCTGCTCTCAGGCTCACCCTGCTTACAGTCACAAGCTAGTGACTGGGAACTGAGAGAGCAGGTCACGTGGGGGCTGGGTTTACCTAGGCTAACTCCAAGGTTCCTTAAGTTACTTACTACAAGGCTGATACCTGAATATACAAACGGAGAAGAGTAGCATGTTGGTGAGGGTGCAGTTTCCCCAAATAGTGGGGCTTTAATGTTGATGTCCCACCACAAGCTGTGACTTTGGGTTGTGACTTGTGATTTAACTTGTGTTTTAACGTCTCATTTCCACTTGTGCAATTGTAAATCAATTTGATTCACACATGTTTTGCTTGTTTGGTGTAGGCTAGGTTGCTGTAGTGTCTGTGTTTTTATAGCACCTGATAGCATCCTGGACTGTTTATATGTATTCAATGTATTTTCCAATAAGGCCTGATGCTTTTATATAAAGCATATTTCATGATCTCTTTGTCAGGTGATGGTGGGAAGTCTTGTGTTGAACAGACTGCGCTCTAGATTGGAGCAGGCCTGTCAGCGACAGCCCTTGGACGTGGACTATGTTGAGTTTATCTGCCGGAGTGAAATGACTCTAATAAACTCACTCTCTGCTCGCTTAGACTTCCCACAGGAGGTAAGTTCACTGCTCTTTCTTCCATGTGCCTTGATATCTCAGCAACCTCGCTGACATGGACACAAAGTGGCATTGTCAGACAATCGAATGCACATTCCCAAGCAAGAGTATGTTGAATTAAAAGGCAGAAGTCATAATACATATTCTAACCATTTGAAAGCGGTGTTATTCCTTAACTGCCCTTGTATGTAAATGGAACTCGTTCTTCTTTATTTATTTCATGGATTATGTCTGGGGCATATTTTCACCTTTATCGAATAATAACAATTAAATGTATTTTGTATAGCTGCTTTTCAATGACTCAAAGTAACTCACAGTAAACAGAAAAAAACAAACATACAAATAACACAACTAATCAGGGGTGGAGGTGAGTTGAGGGGGTGTGACATGGGCGGAAGATGTGGTTAAGGGTAGGGGAGGTTGTACGCTTGGGAGAACAGGTAGGTCTTCAGTCGGGATTTGAAAGAGGAGAGTGAGGGTGAGTCTCTGACAGGCTTGTGAAGGGAGTTCCAAAGTTGTGGTGCTGCTCTCGAGAATGCTCGATCTCCAAAGCTGTGGAATTTGTATGGAGGAACAGTGAGCGAAACAGTGGATGAGGATCGGAGGGTTTGGGTGGGGCGATGGGAGAGGAGGAGGTTAGTCAGATAAGGGGGGCGCCAGGCTGTGGAGGGCTTTGAAGGTGAGGAGTAGTTTGAAGGTGATGCGTTGTTTGATGAGGAGCTATGGAGAGAGTGGAGAACTGTAGGTGTCTTTTTTGGCCTTTATTACATAGGAAAGTTGGTAGACAGGAGAGAGGGGGGATGACAGGCGGCAGAGGGCCACGGCCGCTGCAGACAGGACCAAGCCCTTACGCTATGTGTTCCACCAATTTATTTAACTCAATTTAATATATTTTTAACCCGAGAATGTTGTCACCCATAACTTCATCCACTCTACAACTGCAGAAGATTGTTTCTTTTTTGGGTGTAACATTGTACTGACAGTAGTTGTTCTAGTGTCAGAGGGTGTTATATTAATCACTATTATCATTTTAAACTTTGCAGCCCTAAGACAAAATAGATAAAATAACAATCCTGTTGTTTGAAATATGAATACAATTGTTTTATGCTCAAAAATTATCTTACTCTGCTTTGACAATTGAGGCCTGTGTGTTGTTGACTTTTAGTGACAAATATAAACTTTATTTAAGGTACTTGAAGGCCTTTACCAGCTGGTCACCCTCATCGACAATGAAATCGATGGGAGAAGAACAGCACTTGTGGTTGACAGGACTATTGGAGAAAGGGGGCGACCAAAGCTGGTTGTTTCCAAGAGTACCTCCAGGACCTGATCCAGATGGACCTGCCTGTCCACTGTATCTCCAAACTGCTTGGGGTCTCAAAAAGAACAGCCCGCCATTGGATGCGAGAGTGGGGCCTCTCAATAAGGGAACGCTACAGTACAATGACTGACGATGAGCTTGACAACTTGGTCTTGGCAATCAAGCAAACCTCACCAAATTTGGGTTAGTTTATTTTAAATTAATCAGTTTTGTAAAGATTTTCTGTTATTTTTTAAATATTTGTCCTTGGCTTCTAACGCTAAGCCATAGCATTATATTTTAAAGTGATCTTTAGCTTCCTCAGGACAATGGTCATCAGAGATTGTATCCCAGAGAAATGGTCAAAGGCCTAAACTGTTTGGCAACACTCTTCACATCGGTTTATCCCACATTATCCCCCGAATAAGTCTTTAATAACACTGTTTTTCGCTTTATCTTCCCTTAGGCCACAGGATGGTAAAGGGACAACTCAGGGCTTTAGGCCATAGAGTTCAGTGGACCAGAGTGTGGGACTCAATGCACCGTGTCGATAGCCTGGGCATACTCGAGAGAATGAGAAGCGTTGGGTGTGTTGTGAGAAGGACTTACAGTGTTCCAGCTCCTCTTTCACTCATACACATTGATACCAACCACAAGTTGATCAGGTAAGCTGACAGCAAAGTTAAGGGATGCTTGTGTGTGTGTGTGTGTGTGTGTGTGTGTGTGTGTGTGTGTGTGTGTGTGTGTGTGTGTGTGTGTGTGTGTGTGTGTGTGTGTGTGTGTGTGTGTGTGTGTGTGTGTGCAATGCACTGTTGCACTGTATATTGAACAATCATGACTGGGATGAGATCTTATCAGCTCTAGGTTTACTTTAGAGGTCAACGGAGCCACCTGCTAAATATAGCTAGAACTTCAAAATCAATACAAAATGACATATGTTATCATTGTCTCTCTTATCCTCAAGTCTACGTTGATCACAGAGAGCAAGGTGCAGTTCATGTTATGTTTTATGTTAGAGCTGACCTCTTCATGTTACTCAGCACGACACTATGAGCAGGGGTCTGGCAATAGACACAAGGACCCTGCACAACCTCTGTGAATGCCCCCTCCTCAATTCTGCCCAACTCTAACCCTTTACCACACTAAAATATGTACGTTCCCGGAGGTGGGTGTATCTACAGGTCTTCGCATCAACTGCCTGAGTTTTGACAATAGGGATCGGGAATATGTATGGAGGTGCCACTACAGTACATAAGCCAGTAGTTGTCAGTATAGACTTCCAGAAGCAGCATCAGCATCGTCCCTTTCAGATGCCAATTGAAATGCCAATGTGTGAACATTCTTACTTTTTTAACAACTAACTACAGGCCCGTTTTCAATAAAAACAAATCCCAATATTTACACCAACAAAGGCTTTGGAGGGACCAGATTTAGTGTGATTACATCAAGCAATGAATATATTTATTTATTTGTTTTTTCAGATATGGTGTGGTACTGTTTGGTGGAATTGATGGGTTTTCAAGAAAGGTTGGTGCCGCCCGGAGTTTAATTTATTTATTTTACTTGTTAGCCATTTTTCAAAGTCACGCATCATGCACACATTTAATTAATTAATATCTTTATTGATTACTGTGGTGCCTAGTTTTTACTTTCTATTAATGCTTTCACAGATCATGTACCTACAAGCAGCCAACAATAACAAGGCGGCAACAGCTCTGGAGTTCTTCCTTGAGGCTGTAGACAAACACGGATTTCCATCCAGGTAACAGGCTGTTTAAATGTTGACATTGGATTTATTTGAATAAAAAAGTAATAATAATTATATTAAAGGATAAGTTCACCCAAAAATGAAAATTCAGTCATTATCTACTAACCCCCGTGCCGATGGAAGAGCAGGTGAATTTTTTTAGTCCACAAAACATTCATGGGGTTTCACAACAAGACACTGTTGCAGAATTTAGTGGTCTGAAAAACTGGACTTTTCCTGGACTTACGTTTCCCATGATTCTCAGCAGTAGCCGGTTGTCGACTGCCTGTTAAAAAAAAAATCGCTAGCAAGGAGGTGCGCGCCGCTGTCAAAGAGTGGGAACATATGGCTTATTTTATCCGAAATGGCTAACAATAGTAGTGTTGTGTGGTTGCATAATGCTGATATTATACAAAAACGAGGTGAATGTCAAATCACTGGTGCTGTATGGGCTTATTTTAGCCAAAATAGCTAAAAAATAGTATGTGGTTGCATAGCGGGCACTTTTATTTTGAAGGCTAAACGTCCTCTGCTTGGTGGCCAGGTCATATGCCTCCTACTTTCTGGCGACATTCACCCGTGCCCAGGTCCAGTAATTCAAGCTGGTGAGCAAGCGAGCTGGTTAGCCAGCCAAGATGCTAATGTTAGCAATGCTAGCCGAGCAGCTAGCCAAGGGGCTAACACAGGCCCTGTTAGCCTAGAAGCTAACAGCGACCAACCGAGGACTATCAGTGGGTACGGGCAGACAGCACCGTGCCGTGCAGCAGAGGAGATCAGAGATACAGCTCAGCGAACCAAGCGGCTCAGCAGAGCAACAAGGGCCGGTCAAATAATCGACCAAAAGCGGAATCCCTGCGGGGGCGGGCCGAAAGCGCCGAGCCGAGCAGCAGAGGAGATCCAGGGTGCAGCGCAGCAAACCAGGCGGCTCAGCAGAGCATCAAGGGCCGGACAGAACAACGGCCAAGAGCGGACTCCCTGCGGGTGCGGGCTGACAGCGCCGAGCCGAGCAGCAGAGGAGATCCGGGGAGAACCACAGCCAACCAGGAGGCTCACCAGAGCATCAAGGGCCGGACAGATCCACGGCCAAGAGCGGACTCCCTGCGGGTGCGGGCTGACAGCGCCGAGCCGAGCAGCAGAGGAGATCCGGGGAGCACCACAGCCAACCAGGAGGCTCAGCAGAGCAGAAAGGGCCGAAAAGATCAACGGCCAGGACCAGGAGTGGACTCCCTGCGGGTGCGGGCTGACAGCGCCGAGCCGAGCAGCAGAGGAGATCCGGGGAGCAGCGCAGCAAACCAGGATGCCCACCAGAGCAACGAGGACCGGGCAGATCAGCGGCCAGGAGCGGTCTCCGGGTGGGTCCGTGCAGACAGCGTCGGGCCGTGCAGCAGAGGAGCCGAGCGGCCGACCACAGCGGACCAGGCGCCACAGCAGAGCACCGTCTGCCGTACCAAACAACGGGCTCCAAAGGACTCCCTGCGGGCAGGAGCCGACGACTTCAGGTCCAGCAGCAGAGGAGGAGGCAAGGCAGTATACGAATGCAGAGATTATAGACGTTTGTAAAACAAAGGGCTTACACATAATGCATCTCAATGTGAGAAGTCTTATACATAAAATTCACCAAATTAGACAGCTCGTAAATAGTAGCATGGCAGGAAGTTGGATGCATCAATATCAGATGTAGAAATTGAAATTGAAAATTACACAGTAACTAGGAAAGATCGAAATAGGAGGGGGGGGGGTCTGTATTTATATAAGGGCTGATATTGTATTCAACATAAGGTCTGATCTCAACGAGGATCAGTTAGAATCCCTTTGGGCCAATATCTTGTTGCCTAAAAGCAAGCCAATCCTTGTAGGAGTATGCTACAGACCTCCAGATCAGAGCGATTTCTACAATAAGCTAGAAGATCTATGTTCCAAACACAAAGAGCTAATGAATAGTGAGGTTTTATTATTGGGTGATTTTAACACCGATGTCTCAAGACGTGACCATGCAATGTTTAAGGCATTTCAGAACATGTGCTCAACCCTTAACTTCAAACAAATAATAAACAAACCCACTCGGATAACAAGCTCTTCCAAGACCACCATTGATCTAATCCTGGTGTCAGATAAGTCAAAAGTCTCCAACTGTGGTGTAATAGACTGCGGTCTTAGTGACCACTCAATAATCTTTTGTACACGAAGGATTATGAGGGCAGCCCTTGACTACCACAACACTATTAGGATCCGTTCTATGAAGAACTACAACAGTGAGGCATTAAAAGAAAAGTTAAGGGGCACGGACTGGTCACCTGTTTTCAGCTGTGCTCATGTTGACAAGGCCTGGGGATTTTTCAAATCCCTTTTTCTGGAAGCAGTAGATGATAGTGCACCAGAAAAAACCATCAGAATTAAAGTCAGATCGGAGCCTTGGATGAACCCAGAAATAATTGGAGCAATAAATGACATGTTCACTAGATTTAGAAAAAATAGCGAAGAGCAATTATATACTGAGTTTAAAACACTTAGAAATGAAGTAACTAGATTAATTAAGATAGCCAAGGCGGAATACTACAATGAAAAAATAACAGAAAATAAGTCAAATCCTAAACAATTATGGAAGTGTCTGAAAATGACGGGATACGGGAACAGGCTCAAGACAAAAGCAAAAAATATGAATTTAGATATAGGAGGCACACTGATTACAGGACATGCCAATGTAGCTAATTATATAAATACGTTCTTCATTACTATAGCAAACAAACTAGTAAATAAATTGCCCAGCCCTAGTGGCAAATATGGAGAAAGACAGGTGGGGGAGTTTTACAGGAAGAAAGGTATCCTGGCAGATACCTTTTCTTTCTCAAGTGTGTCTGAGGACACGGTAGAAAAGAAACTTAAGGCCCTCAACCCTGCGAAGGCAACAGGACAGGACAAGATTCCCGCCAGATTCTTGAGGGATGCAGCGGAGACAATTGCTCCATGTATAACATTTATCCTAAACAAGTCCATTGAAAAGGGGCATTTTCCCACTGATCTTAAATCAGCCAGAGTTATTCCTATCTATAAAAAAGGAAATAAATTAGACCCGGGGAATTACCGTCCTGTCTCGATCCTTAGCACGGTGTCAAAGGTAATGGAAAGAATCATCTTTGAGCAAATAAATGAATACCTGTCAACAAACAACATCCTGTATGAGTATCAGTCGGGGTTCAGAATATCTCACTCCACAGACACATGTTTGCTGTACCTGACAGACCAAATCAGAACAGAAGTAGACAAAGGTAGATATTGTGGAATGGTTTTATTAGATTTACAAAAAGCCTTTGACACCGTGAACCATGATATACTGTTATTCAAAATGAAGGCTATGGGTTTTAACAGTGCTTCGCTAAGGTGGGTAGAGTCATACCTAAGGGGGAGGAAGCAAGTGGTGGAAGTGAATGGCATTATGTCATCTTCACTAGTGCCAACTTGCGGGGTGCCTCAAGGGAGCATTTTAGGTCCAGTATTATTTCTTTTATATGTCAATGACATGAAATATGCCTGTGAATGTGACTTGCTTCTCTTTGCGGACGATGCGGCTCTACTGGTCTCACACCAGGATAAAGGGGAGGTAGAAATTATACTCAGCCGAGAACTACTCAGGATCAGTTGCTGGCTGGTTGATAACAGGTTGTCCCTCCACTTAGGTAAGACAGAAGCCATTCTCTTTGGTTCTACCATCAAATTGAGGAGGTCTCCGGGGTTTAGGGTGGTGGTGGGAGACGTAGAGGTCTCAGCTAGAGAGGAGGTCACATATCTGGGCTGTGTGCTGGACAACACTTTATCAGGAGAGAGCATGGCGCAGAGGGTAGCCAAAAAGGTTAACCAGAGAGTGAAATTCCTCTCCAGGATTTCCACCTATGTCAACAGGTACGCTCTGGAAATCCTAGCGGGAGCACTGGTTCAGTGTCAATACGACTACGCATGTTCCTCCTGGTACACCGGCATCGCAGTGTCACTGAAAAACAGGCTCCAGACAGCACAAAATAGATTAGTCAGACTTATTTTACAATTGAATCCTAGGACTCACCTACTACAGTCTCACTTCGACAGCCTCAAGTGGCTAAGAGTAGAGGAGAGAGTAACACAAATCAAACTCGGCATGGTCCACAGGATAGTCAACAATGCTGTCCCAAAATATCTTAGACATTACTTCACCAAGGTCAGTGACGTACATGGGCACGGCACTAGAGGGAGCCCCACAGATTTGGTCCCAGTAAAATGTAAAAGATGCATCGGCCAAAATTCCTTTCTTTATTCAGCGGCAGTAGCCTGGAACAGTCTCCCAGCTGAGATTAAGACAATCAGCCCCTATCCCTCCTTCAAAGGTAAAGTCAAGAACTGGATCAGGAGAAACAGAACCTGGACTTAATGTGTTGTGTTATATTGTGGTATTATATTATTATATTATATATTATATTATATCTATATTATTATATAGTATATAATATTGTATGGTAATGATATGTAATGCTATAGTATATTATAATATATTGTCCAGTATAGGTACATGTAGGATGGATTTGATGGTAGCCAAGGTGTCTGAGGTGGGGGGCGACCTGTTGTCGGCCAGCCAGTAACTGAGCCGGTGTCTCACTCGACCCTATATGTTATTAGATCTTATTTTATTTTATTTATTTTATTTGATTATATTTTAATGTATGTTTTTATTAGGATTTGATGGGTTTATTTTTTAATAGCACAAATTGTCTTTTATCTTATTTTATGCTTATTTTTATTGGTTATTCACTGTGCCCCACTTTCCCATATCATTCTCCCCCCTGCGTGGCAGGCACACCCACGCGTTACCCTCAGACTCTGACAAGTGCTTGTGGCACTCACACTATTACACACTTACACACATCCAGACATACACACAACAGTACACATTTTATAACAATCATCATGAGGACCGCAATGGAAATAAGCTGTCAGCTTTATTGCGTTTTTATCCTTTTGATAATGGTGGGCCTGTGTATGTATGTATATTGTATATACTGTGTATTCATTATCAATAAAGAACTCAATCAAAAAAAAAAAGTCACTATAGTGATGTCAAATCTCACAGATTATGTCATAACGCAATGTGATGTCATGCTCAAGAGCTATAAGAGTCAGTTCTGCCAGCCTTCGGTTTCCGGTCGTAAAATCAGTTTACTGTCTACTTCTTCACCAGCCTGCGTCTAGACTTTACTCTTTCCCGCAAGCTTACCTGTTGCCAGTTACGGTTTACCAAGTGTCAAGTGTTCTAGGCTGTCAAGTGTCTGAATCCACCAGTCTCCCGCCGAACACTTTCCTAAAGAGTTTCATGTCTTCATGTCACTAGTTCCAAGTCTTCTTCAATACAGAATGTTCATTTAGTAAATTATGTGATAATTTAGTGTAGAATAAGCAATAAACCAGACTATGCTTTGAGGCATGCTTGAGATGTCACTGTCCAGCTCGCCGATCATGGACCAATGTTGGAAACAAGCCAGTAGTCAAGCCTGTTATAGGGGCTATGCCTTTACTTATCAACTGTGAAGATGCAGTGAGTTGTAGCAGTACAGCTACATAAAAATGTCACATTTATGGGAACATGGTATTAACATGGTATCTTTATGGTTGTACATGGCAAGGGTCAGAGGAGACCAAGGTGTGGAAAATGTGGACATTGCCAGACATATGTTTGCAGTTCGTGGCTGTGGCAGGGGAAGCTTCATCTCAGGAAAAAGTGTCCATAACCAAAGGTAATATCAGTGTATGCTGGTTGCTTGTGTTGTGTCTTAACGCTTTCCTTTTCAAAATGTTCAATACATATTTGGCCCGTTTATCTAAATATTATTTTTATCTAAATATTGATTTGCTGCCAATGCCATTAATTATGGAGTTAAAAGTTGACCAATGCTCATATCAATGTTATTTCGTCCTTCGGGTGAGATGTTAAACCCAGGTCCTGATTCTCTGTGGTCATTAAAGATCCCATCGGCACTCTTCACAAGAGTAGGGGTGTAACCCCGGTGCCCTGGCTAAATTCCCACACGGGACTTCCTTCAATCATGGCCACCTAATCATCCCTCCTTATGTAATTGGCACATTCAGTCCTCAACTCTCCACCGTGAGAGCTGATGTGTGGTGAGCATTCTGCCGCCAACTGGCTGCCGTGCGTCACCCAGGTGGGTGCTGCACATCGGTGGTGGATGAGTTGAGTTCCCTCCCCTGATATGTGAAGCTCTTTGAGTGTCTTGAAAGGCACTATGTTAATCCAATCCATTATTATTCTTATTATTACTATTACTATTATTATTATTATTATTATTATTATTATTATTATTAGGGATGAGATCAAAATCTGAACCATGCAGAAAGTACATTCATAGTATGTGATTTTTTTTTCTTTCTTTTTTTTACATTAATGTATTCAGTGTAAGAATTTAGCAAGGGGCAAGCGCAAAAATGCCCCCAAGAAATCTCAGAATGCCCCTAAAAAAATGATACAGGGGCAAAAATTGCCCCCAAGATTTCTATATTTTTCTTTTCATTCAGTTAATTTAATTTCCATCTCTAACACACACTCAACACCTGCAAGCTGGTTGCCAGAAGAAGATAATGAAGACATACAGTGCTCTTTTGTCCACACTGCGCTTTAGCAACTTTATGCAGTAATTACTTTTTTTAAGCGCCCCCCAAAATTGTGTAAATGCCCCCATTTTTTAAACCACGGGGGCAATATTTGCCCCCAAAATATTTTTTACATTTCCTACAATGAATGTATTAAATGCTTAGTAATTACTTGATATATTGTTGTTATACATTCCTTAAATGATTGTGTAATTCTCCCAAATTGCACACAATTTGTATTTGTCACAGGGATTTATTTATCGGGGAGTCCATGCCGATAGCATCCATAAATAATGTTATAGCATTTGGTAAGCTGCAACTTAAAGTTGTGATATAGTTTACATACTGCATAATCCTCTCTTTGATGTTATGTCTTTCAGGATCGAGCGCCTGTGGCGAGACGTTTGGAATGTGGTGACAAGTATTTACTACGATCTGCTCCACAGCCTAGAGGAGGATGGCCTACTTGACCCAGCAAATGGCACACATCTTTTCTGTGCTCAGTATGTCTTTTTGCCCAGAATTCAGGAAGATCGTGAGGCGTTCACAGATGGCTGGAATGACCATTCACTCCGAACAGAAAATAACCGCACTCCTAACCAGCTGTGGGAAATCGGGAAGATTGAGAGCCCTGTCAGCCCTCCTGACGATGATGAGGTAACATGGAAATACATTAGTTTTGTAGTTCTGTCTTATTCACCATTGTGTTGGCAGACCTTGCTTGATGTAGTAATTCACCCACATCCATCCATTGTGTCATTTTTAGAGCAAGGGTCGGAAACCTTTATTCCTTCCACAAACCTTTTCTCTCTCTCTCTCCATCTGACACGTTCTTTTAAAAGAGAGGGACAATGTGACCGCCTACTTCCTGCTTCAGCACTGTACCAGAGATTTTCATCCGCCATTTATTTTCCCATAGACATTTCGTAAAATGCTGATAAAAATAGTTTCACTTGTTCAAACCAAACGGTTCAGTTATATTTAGAATCGGGAGAGACCATAGAACATTTCACTCGGCCCAAAAAAAAAAAAAAAAGACATTGATTTTTTTTCTTTAAATCTTCAATTTTGTTGTTTTGGTCCGAGTTAAATGTTATGTGGTCTCTCCTGTTTCTAAATATATCAGAACTGTTTGGTTTGAACAAGTCAAACTATTTGTAGAAGCATTTTACGAATTGTCTATGGGAAAATAAATTGCGGATGAAAATCTCTGGTACAGTGTTGAAGCAGGAAGTAGGCGGCCACTTTGCCTCTCTATAACAATGTTAACATTTGGTTATAATTTATTACAAAATTGTCTTTCTGTGATACTGTTTTGAAAATTCAAATGAAAATACAACACACGGGAACTGGAATGTTAGTCTAATTTTAGTCTACCATTGGGTTTCACTTTTCCAGGAAACTTGCAACAGCACACCATTAATATAACCATGCATAATCTTGCTCCAGCACAATTACAATGTGTGTCAAAGCTAACAATGGGTTATCCAGTGGTCCCCAACCTTTTATGTCATGTGTGTGTACCCCTTAAAGGAGAATTTCGGTTTTTTACACCACGGTCCTCATTTCCAGTTTAGAATATGATGTTTTACTCACCGAAGTAGTTTCGCATCATTCGGATGCCCAGGGAAGATTTTGAGCTCCGAGTACACTCTTCAAACAGGCTAGAACCGCTAGAACGGGAGCCCACGGGGCATGCTGCACAGAGCTGCACACGCTCTGTAAATCACACCTTTTCAGTCTCGCCGCGGTCCATATCCACGTTATTATGATCCATAAATACACCTGGGACTGTATGTCGCCTTCAAGGCTCTTCGGGTCTCCTCATCCGGGGTCTGGGATACTGGGAATCAAAATCCCGGATGAGGAGACTCAAGTCCCGCTCCCGCGAGAGTTTACACCCAGGCTGCTCCACTTACCTGCGCACAGGAGACATTCTCCCCGCGGCTTTGGTAATATTCTTTGGTAATATGAAATGTATAGGCTATTACAATATGCCATTTAGCAGGCACTTTATTATGCAGAGTGACTACATTTTGTCAACGGTAGTCGAACCCATATCAGTGTTCATCAGCTAACCGCAATGAATCGTCCCAGCAGCCGCAGTATACCTACTCCAGTACAGTAGGTGGCCAGGTCCGCCAGTAATACCGTTTACTGTTACTATGCCAACAGGTGACAGCTGGCGTTAGCTTAGCTTAAAACGTTATGAAGAATGCACTAATGCAATGCCAAATTAAACTACTACTCCCTGCCAACGGCTATACTAGGCTACTATAGATCTTTACCGTTGTGCTGTCACATCTCGTAGAGCATTTTAGTCTCACGTCATCAGACCCACCGTCGACGTCATCAAGCATATCTATGGCTTGCACTAGCAAAACAGACCCACGTCTCCTACGTGTCCACGTATCATGGACGTTTAATACTGACATGTAACGTAATGAAAGTGTCAGATTAAAAAAATCCAGTTGGTGGTAATGCAAAAGCTGTTTTGCCAACGTCATTAAACTATTCTATGTGATCTCCTTTTGATAACTAATGTAAAAGATGCAATTAATGTTTGCCATGTCAACTTGATAGTCTTGGTTTACTCTCACATTAGGCTACATCATACAAAGACAATGCAGCATAGGCTACAACACAAAACATCAAAATCAGAATATAGCCTAAAGACAGCGCCCGGCGGCCTAGTATCCATATATAGTTGCCATATTTTGAAGTGAAGCATTGCAAGTGGCAGAATTTCTGTTGTTGCTTAGATTCGCGCAGTCCATGCAACAAATCAGGACGACTGGACCACTCTGCAAGGGAGAGAGAAGAGTGCTGACAAGCAAAGATCTACAAGCCTTCATGGACATGGTGCCACCTAAAGGAGCACCAGGTTCAGAAACTGGGAAAATACTGATAAGAACAAATGTCAAACACACTCCCATTTTCAATGGCATAGATTCGGTTTTACTGAACCCAAGAAACACATTCTTTTACATTAATTTTAGTAATCTACTTCATAGATCCTTCAGATGTATGCAAGGTCACACAGAAGAGGGAGCATGACCTTGGCCTGGAATATATTGAGGATGACTTGCAAGAAGCAATAGCCTCTGCCAGAACCACTTTCATCTGCAATAGAACACTTAGGCTACCACAGATGTGTAACTATCAACACAACCTGTTAAATGTCTACACATCAAAGAGTCCTATTTGGAACAACACGTGTTAATTGTGACATCTTAATTATGTAAAGGAGATTAACACTAATGTGTCAGATAGATTAATGTGTAATGATGTGTCAATAACACAGTTATGTGTATGATGTAGAGGCTAATAAGTGCACATAACACATTCATGTTTTGCTGAAAATTACACATTGTGAGCAGAATCTCACTTATCCATCAGAATCAGATCAGAATCAGAAAGACTTTAATGATCCCCGGGGGGAAATTGGGACAAGTTACAGCTGCTCGCACTCAGGCATGAATATCCACATACTGTAACACACATAGCATAACACAGTATCACACAGTAGCTATCTATCTCCCTAAACGTAAACAGTCAATACAATAAAGTAAAATGCAATAGAGTAAACTAAAATAAAGTAGAGTGAATTAGAATAAAGTAGGCTATAATAAAGTAGAATGTACAGTAGGTCCTACGTGTCAAATTGCAGTTATTGCACACTGGAATTATATTAAGCAACTTGCACATTACATGTGGCTTAGCTAAGGCACAGTTAACCTATCGGCTGACTCCGAGGTGCTCTTCTTAGTGAGGCATTAAGAGTCCAATGGCCACAGGTAGGAATGATTTCGTGCCTCTCTGTGTTGCATCTTGGTGGCATCAGCCTCTCACTGAACATGCTCCTGTGTTTGACCAGCACGCCGTGGAGTGGGTGAGAGTCATTGTTCATGATTGAGCTTCTCCAACACTGCTGTCAGAGAGCCCAGCTCCAGCCCCATAATGTCCCTGGCCTAACGGATCAGTTTGTTGAGTCTGTTGGCGTCCGCTGCCTTCAGCCTGCTGCCCCAGCACACTATAGCATACAGGAAGGCACTGGCCAACACCGACTCATAGAACATCCTCAGCATGGCCCTGCAGACGTTGAAAGACCTCAGCCGTGAGAGCACGCTACGACTTGGAGAGGGCTAGTATAAGGGACGCCAAGCGGAGATACAGCTCTAAACAGGAGCATCAAAGCTCTGACAGTCGGCGGGTGTGGCAGGGGCTCCAGTCCCTCACGGGCTACAAGACTAAAAATAGCACGGCTATTAACGATGATGCCCTACCGAACGACTTGAACGCTTTCTTTGCTCGTTTTGAAACAAGCAGTGATGATCCATCAGGGGTCACATCGCACCCTGAGACCAGTGTCTTTAACGAGAATCTTAATGAAAACTGTGACTTTGATGAGAACTGTGCTGTATCTGAATTACTGTTTTCAGAGCATGAGGTGAGAAGGGTCTTTGGGAGAGTGAACGCCAAAAAGGCAGCAGGGCCAGACGGCATTCCGTTCCGAGTCTTAAAACTGTGCTCTTCTGAGCTGGCCCCCGTGTTTAGCGAGGTGTTCAATCTCTCTCTAGCGTCCTCTACTATTCCCAAATGTTTTAAGATGTCAACTATTGTTCCTGTTCCAAAGAAAGCTGAGATCACCTGTCTGAATGATTACCGCCCAGTGGCTCTAACTTTTGTAGTAATTAAATGTTTTGAGAGGTTGGTGTTAGAACACATCAAATCTGTCATTCCTCAGTCCATTGATCCATATCAGTTTGCTTATCGGTCAAACAGATCTGTTGAAGATGCCATTTCTATTGCTTTGCACACTGTAGGCTACTAGAGGATGTTGACAGATGCAATACTGCAGACTGTTATTCATTGATTTTAGCTCTGCGTTCAATACAATTGTCCCAGGGAAACTGATCGTGAAATTGAGAGCCCTGGGCCTGCCCCCCTCCATCTGTGACTGGATTTTAGATTTCCTGCTGGGAAGGGAACAGGATCGAGGTATTGGATAGGAAGCTCTACCTCTTCCACAATAGTCACAAACGTAGGTGGCCCCCAGGGTTGTGTCCTCAGTTCTTTTTTGTATCTTCTTTTTCCCTTTGATTGCTTTGCAAAGCATAAACTAAACCGCTTTATTACATTTGCGGATGACACCACTGTCATTGGACGGATTCAGAACAATGATGAATCCGCCTATAGACAGGAGGTGAAAGACCTGGTAGATTGGTGTAACGCCAACAACCTTGACTTAAATGTCACCAAAACCAAAGAAATCATTGTTGACTTTAGGTCAAATGCATGTCTGCACACTCCCATGTGTGTGTGTGTGTGTGTGTGTGTGTGTGTGTGTGTGTGTGTGTGTGTGTGTGTGTGTGTGTGTGTGTGTGTGTGTGTGTGTGTTGATATGTAGGCTACTATTTATGTAAATTTGTATCTATGTATATTTTTTATGCATTCTTGTTTTTTTCTTCTATTTCTATTTCATCTGGTGCATCATGTGGGGGGCATTCGAAGAGGTAGTGGAGGCCTGGTAGGGTGATGTGGGTGTGTGGAGATAGAGTTGAAGGGTTTGAATGTGAACAGTCTTGGGCTCCATATCGATGGTTGTAGCCTCGTGAACCCAGCCTTCAATGTGAGTCACAGACTATGTCTGTAGGTCACGTCACGTGGAGGCTGGGTTTACTCAGGCTATCTCTGTTGCAGAAAAGGTATCTGCTCACTGCTTTTTTATTTTCTTCCTTTTGCAATGTAATAACAAAACCTCAATCAAAATATATTAAAAATGCTTTCTCAGAGATTGCCTTTATTTTTGGGATGGGGACGGGAGTTAAACTTTGAGGTCACACACTTTGTTCCTCTTCGGTGTTTGAGTTTGTCCTCCATATGTTTAGTCAAACCTTTCATCTGTACCACATCTGTCGTGTCAACATAGTCGGCTACTGTCCAACAACTATAAAGGGAAATGATAACCCCCCTTGAACATCTGTCTCTGGTCCTCATACAGATCGTATTCCACTTGCCAAGGTTTCAATATAAACCAACAGTCAGTTTTTACAATGTATTTTGGATATAAGTTGGAACTGTCCCTTTACTTCATATATCAAGGAGGAGGAGTGGAACAGGTCATTGCATTGGTGCCGGGGGGGGGGGGGGGGGGGACTAGTGGATGCGCACTACCATTAGCAATGGTCTTCTGAAATGACCTTCACTAGATCTATATATATATCTTTACTCATTTTGAAAATAAGTTGTAATCCACAATCATTCCATGTAAGCCTTGGATTTCGCCTGAAACCCCTGCCTGTGAATCAAGTTTGAACCACACCCATCTTGTGCCCGCGAGTTCCGGATTCACTTTCTTTTCACGCAATGGATGGAAGTGAAACCACGTCTCAGGTGAGCTCCTGCATCAGCAATTATTTCACGGCGGATTTAACTTGATATCAAAACAGTGTGCTCAATGGTAACGCTAGTTACTTAATTTGCATATTTAACAAGTTTAT
The DNA here is from genome assembly GCF_964638095.1 of Poromitra crassiceps. Classification (NCBI taxonomy): domain Eukaryota; kingdom Metazoa; phylum Chordata; class Actinopteri; order Beryciformes; family Melamphaidae; genus Poromitra; species Poromitra crassiceps. Next base: position 24,710 of record NW_028151975.1, read on the forward strand.
GTGGCGCATGTCCGTCTTGAACAAAGCGTCCAAGTTCTGTTTTATCGAGGTGCATTAGCGTGGCTAACATAAACATTTGGTTTCTACAGCGAGCACGGTCACGCAGGCAAAAACACTTGACAGTCGAAAATCTGTTTTCCCAAGGGATTGCCATAATGGCGCCAACATGTCTTTTCACCATTTGCCACCTGCTACATCCCGCTCGACCCGCATGGTAAGATTGAAGGAAGCAATAATGGTGATGTTAGCTCCAGGCAGCGGTCCACCGACGCTGCACGCCGCCTCGCTCATGAGCTAGTTATGCTTGTGGGCTATCGGCGCATGCGGCCTGTCGGCACATAGACGCGGCACCATGTAATGTAGGTCGATAAGGTTCGGTAACCAAATTGATTTAATGTGGAAAATATAGCAAGCGATAAACTAGGACAATTCAACCCTTCAAATCGAAACGACAATAGTAACTTGCGTCTGTTGTCATATATTGTGGCTTAGAAAAAGTTAGGCCAAATGGATGATAAAGTGAGCTAACCCTAGCCAAATTAAGTTTTACTGTGTTGCTTGTTGCTGCTTGTTGTGAGTGAGCCTGACGCCACGTTCACACACACGCCTAGAGCGACGCTTTAAGCAACGCCTAAAATTTAGGCGTCCTTGTTAACAGACGAGAGCGTTCACACGTACCGCTGCCACGCTGCGCTGAAGCCACGCTCGCGCTGCGCCTACACTGCGCTGCATTTATCGTTTAGGCGTCTGTTCTATTTTTCAGCGTCTAGGCGCGCTGAACTGTCAAGCTGGCTGTTGTTTCTGACGGACTTGGGCCATATTTTCTACCGAGTTTGCCCAAAAGGGAGGGTGGAGCGCGAATTAACGAGTGCATAGTAGGAGAGCTGTCCTTCATGTGTTCCTCTATTAACGTCTTTTCTGTCAGATGTATATATACCCCCCCTGTCTCAATGCATGTATCACTCATGGTGTTGATGACTCATAGTCACATGATTACCCGAGGGAAAATAACAATTACAGCGGGCCAGGAAATAGACAGACATCGTCACTTGCACATTACAATAAAAAAGAGGTTTATATTAGCTACTCACCCATGCTATAAATCAGATCTAAAGTGTAAAAAACCACTGCTCATGTGATCAGCGTAGTGCAGAGCAGGGCTTCAGTGTGGCGTCCTGTGTGAACGTAAATAGGCGCCTAGCGTGCATGAAGCAATGCCTATATGCCTAGGCGTAGCTTAAGCGTCGCTCTAGGCGTGTGTGTGAACCCGCCCACTGCTACAACATGACTTTAGACCTGTTATGAATGAATCAGTGGGGTCCTTTGTAATTTTAAAAGCCAAAGCCCAGACCACGTAGGTTTAATTGATATAGCAAACCCAACCACTTTTTTTGCAAATATTCTATCAACATTCTGTTTCAACTGCTGCGCCGCTGTTTCCACCCGGTTTAATGGCTGAAACCACAAGTCGTACTTCTTATCTTTCTGGTGACATCTTGTTTTAATCATTCACTATAGCAGTTTCCTTACCAGAGTGTGGGAAATAACGTTATTGCTGGTGACAAACAAAACTGCGAGCCAAATGCGACCAGGCCTCTGAACGTCTATGCTACTAGCATAGTTTTGCAGTAGCCTGGGCTAGTTTTGCAGGGCCTTCTTCATGGTATATTATTCTTCTGTTGTATCGTTGCCCAAGCGGCTCATTGCTACTTTCTCTTATCAAAGGCACTTTCAGAATGTATTTACTTTTTATCATGCACATTTTAATATGAAACTTTACACGGACTGTCATATGTGCAAATAAAAGCAACTTGCGACAGCTGACAATGAGCCTCTTAAATAGCCCGCAGGAGGAAGTACGTCACTCGGTCCCCAAACTAAGCTGGTCGCGTTAGGGTATATATGGTCGGGTAGGGCGTCTGTTACGTTACTTGTTTGATTACTCAATATAAACCCCGATCCGTTCAGATTGCTTCACGTCAGGGTGGTTGCAAGACTCCTAACATTTGCCATACACCTCATGAGCTGATACATTTCTTTAGGTTTTGCTTTTCTTAATGTCCCCATGAATTTCCTACCAATATGGTGCTTAACAGCATGGCATTTGATTTTAATCACATTTTAATTGATAACAATCACCTGTAATTTCCCTACCAATATCTCCTGTTATGAATCTTGCTGTAATGTCTCCCACAGGAGCGGATAGAGAGAGCTGTACGCAGCTTTGTTGCCATTCTGAGCAATGTACAACTTCCAAGTGTGACACTGGCTGGGCAGTCAGCCACAGCAACCAGAGACATGCAAAGGTATGTAGAACATTGTGAATTCCCCAAGATCACTGAGGGCTCAAGACATCATAAATACCCTTATTTGGTTTACTGATACTTTGGATATTACAGACAGAGCAATCGCATGACAATGGGTCTCCATTTATGGCCCGTTCCTTTATAGCAAAATAACATGGGATGTGGAGGCTAAATTAGGTCACATCAATTTTGTTAGCGTTGCATTTTCAGACAACTGGAGCTGGGAAGTTCACTGTTGAATTGCGTCACATCCGTTTAAATGAGTCAGCTCTTAGTCAGATCCAGTCGCTAGCCAGCCTAGTCATTGTTCGCAATAACAGTAGATAAGGCATTTTGCACATACAAACACTGCATGTCCACACAAATATAAGTTGGGCAGTATGGTATGACAGGCATGAGTCTAATATGTTTGTTCATTATTGTTACTCAGTATAAGTTTGAACGGGTCCAAGGCAGGAACGCATACCAAGATTAGTGAGGTGAAGGCTCTGGGAGTGGTTTTCGAAGTGGGGCTTTCTTTCTGTTGTCACTGGCTAATTTCCTACACTGATAGCCTATGTAATCTTTCTGTTCCAGCCAACAGCCTCCAGCCAGTCTCCACCCGCCACCTCATAGACAGACGCCAGCTCGCATACAGACTACGGTAATGTCATGTCACGATTAATACTGACCAAAATGACCAGTTGTCAGAGTTTTAGCACGGTTTAGTTCAAATGTGCTCACCATTTTTACAATGGACTGACACTGAAATCAGTTGACAAAATTGTATATTTGAAACTCAGACCCAAAAGGTACTGCTACATTGACTGAAATAATTTCACCAAGTCTGCGCACGCGCTTCTGGGAAGACAGTTGCTCACTTTGGTTGATGGTGAACAGTAGCCTATTTACCATATTTTTCCAAAGCTCTGTGATCACAATAACAGTCTCAAGGGTTTACAGATCATTTAAATTTAATGTAATAATACTAACTGCAAAGAATTGTATCACGGCTTATCATCAAATCGGTAAGTGTTTTATCTCTACACCAGATACCAGATCGCCTCCATACACCAGCTCGCCTTCAGCCACCTGCCCAGGAGCAAGCAGCCTCAAGTATCCACAGGGACATGCAAAGGTATGGTAGTCATGTACAGATTAGCCATTTCTCAATGCTGTTTATGTTCATGGATATGTGCAGCTTTGGCTTATTTATGCTCCAGAGTGTATTATTGGGATGGATATTTGAAAATATAATTGAATGAAAATAAAATCGCTGAAATCTTGAGGGTAATTTTAGACACTCAATCACGGTATTTAGGGGCATTCTGAGATTTCTTGGGGCTTTCTTGCTGTTGCCACTGGCTAATTTCCGACACTGATAGCCTATGTAATCATTATGTTCCAGCCAACAGCCTCCAGCCGGTCTCCACCCGCCACCTCGTAGACAGACGCCAGCTCGCATACAGACTACGGTAATGTCATGTCACGATTAATACTGACCAAAATCACCAGTTATCAGAGTTTTAGTACGGTTTAGTTCAAATGTGCTCATTCAAATGTGCTCACCATTTTTACAATGGACTGACACTGAAATCAGTTGACAAAATTGTATATTTGAAACTCAGACCCAAAAGGTACTGCTACATTGACTTAAATAATTTCACCAAGTCTGCGCACGCGCTTCTGGGAAGACAGTTGCTCACTTTGGTTGGTGAACAGTAGCCTATTTACCATATTTTTCCAAAGCTCTGTGATCACAATAACAGTGTCACGGGTTTAAAGATCATTTAAATTTAATGTAATAATACTAACTGCAAAGAATTGTATCACGGCTTATCATCAAATCGGTAAGTGTTTTATCTCTACACCAGATACCAGATCGCCTCCAGACACCAGCTCGCCTTCAGCCACCAGCCCAGGAGCAAGCAGCCTCAAGTATCCACAGGGACATGCAAAGGTATGGTAGTCATGTACAGATTAGCCATTTCTCATTGCTGTTTATGGATACTACAACTGTCTGTGATTAGAGTTGGTAAAGAAAACTGAATTTCCATTCATTTTATAGTTTTTGACATAATGGGTTAATTTGGGATTTTTAGTAGAATGACAATGTTATTCTATAGAGCCCATTTTCAAATTGTTTGACAGGTCATTTCCAGCATTCTTCAGCCAGGGGAGGAAGAACCGTGGAAAGAGGTCCTTTCCGAGCACCAGTCTCATAGTTCATACAGGCAAACAGATTGAGTTCAATTTCTGTCTGATGCCCGAGAGCACCAACAAAACTCCAAAGAATGAGACGAGGCTTCTGCAGGCAGGACTTGGGAGGCGTACATGTGACGCCCACGAAAGATGTGGTCACATTTTGTGTTTAATTTAAGCTGATATTTTATTTTTGAAACGTTTTGAGTCATGTGTATTCACCTCACAGTGATTTATCTAGTCCTCCGGACAGTAGAGGGCAGCAGAGGGCAGCAGGAGTGCCGTAAATGGACTGTCTTTGCAACGGCGGGGTCGTAAACTCTCTATTCTGGGGTTACACGCCGACCAGATGAATGGCAGCTAGACTCTTCTGCTCTTCATTCAACTATTTTCACCTGTTTACAGGTTAGTAATGTGTACAAAGGTACAGACGGTAGAAATAATCATTAGAGAAGCATTATCTCTTGATGTTATGTTTACAGATGCACTGTTTAATTTGTGACGTTGACGTGAATAATTCCAGCTTCTTGATAGTGGTAAACGGCGCGTGTAATGGCGGCCACGGCTATTGTTTAGACTCCCGCTTCTGACTAATATATCCTACATGTTTACAGCTCTGATGCACTTTATATTTTGTTTTACTAACGTTACTGTTTGAAGATATTTGTTTATAAGATTGCCATGTTGTCTGAGATAATTAATCAATGCCATTGTTGTCAAAATGCTATATGTTAACCTGTATAGGAATATACATAGTACACAGTAGTGTGTAAAAGCTTGAATACAGTTAGACTGACTGATAGTATATGAAAGGTCCTTTATTCCTGTATATGTCATTCTAGCAATGCTATAGATTTATTTTTGTTTATTTATGGGCAAATGTGTCATATTATATAGTATTTTGGATCTGTTAATTTCTGTTGAACTTGAACCAAAGATGATTGAAAGTTTATTGAATGGACATGAAAAAAGAGAACAATGCATTTGAACATGTTTAATTGAATAAATTCTGGGGTTACACGCCGACCAGATGAATGGCAGCTAGACTCTTCTGCTCTTCATTCAACTATTTTCACCTGTTTACAGGACACTGTAATCTGTACACACGCCAGGCCATGCCAGGTCTGTTACATACACTCAGCATTAATGAAAATGCTGACCATACAGAGGTATTACATTTGTCTCTAATTCAGCCCAAACATGTATTAATGCAATGTGGTGCATCATTCTGGAGCTGTCGTTAACATAGGAATTATTAAAAAGGCCACAGCCCATACTTTCATTTGTCTACACCAGTCATGGTGACATAACCTACTTGTAATTTTTGAACAGGGTACATGTTACTATGCCCTAGAGCGGGGGGGCAACTATTTTTCATGGGGCGCCACATGAGAAACCCAGATTGTTGCCGGGGTCCCAACAAATATTGTCATGCCGTAACCCATGGATGGGCAACTTTGATGATAGAGAGGGCCACACAAAAAATTACTCGTTACTAGGGATGGAACGATACCTGCCTAAGTATCTCGATACTCAAACGATACCACGGCAAAAACCTAAAACATCAGGAAACATGTGCCCAGTACTCTACTGAGCACATTTTCTCCCTTTCTATTTGTTTAGCAGAACTCTGCCAAGGTGTATTGAGTAATTTCATTTTGTGTTCAGTCTACTTTAGTACACTGCACTGCATGTGGGCTAATAATCCTGGGCTTCTAAATGTGTTTTATTTTGGCACAAGGAAGGGATATTAACTTCAATCATGAGAGGCCAGTTGGTAGGATTTGACAAACTTTATTTAGCAATCGGCATGCATGGCAAATACTTTGGCGCATGACTCCCTATTGGCCAGTGGCGCTGCTCTTGAGGCAAGAGGAGGGCACCTGCATAGGCTAGGAGATCCCCCCCCCGTGGGGGATCGGGAGTCAAGACTCGTTGGTGGCGGACTGGGGAGGTGGGTGGGGCAAAACAACGCTTCGGAGGACGGCTTCAAGGGAGATGGACTGCCGTGAAGCTAGCTGCTGCTATAATCGGCCAGAGAGAGAGAGGTGACGTAGAACCCTGCTATATATATGAGGATTAACTGACGTCGTATTTGACGTCATGGCAGACGTCATACTAGGACTTTGACTGACCACGTCATGCTAGAACTTGACTGACATCAGGGGATGATCGGATTATGCATGGGTGGCCTTCTGCTTGAAATATGGTCTGGAGACCTCACATGTTGTCCTGTGTATTAATGAATGTCATTATGTTTCTTATTTGCATGCACAATAAATAGGCTATTGAAATATATGCTATGGTGGTGGTTTATTATATGGTGTAATTCTTCTTGTCAGGTGTGTTTTTGACAATCACTATATCATTAATAATTTGATTATTGTAAATATTAGTATGGGGGACATGGGATTGCTGCATGCCATGTAAGGGTTTAATGACACTCTATGGCCTTGATTTAATTATTTCGTACATATTTGAGTCAGGGTCATGGTGTTATTAGGGCTTTTGCATTATGCAGTGGTCTGATGTCCCCTAGGTAGGCTACTTGAGTTTATGATTTCTTTGATATTTGCTTTATATACACCGTCATGTCATGACTGTTCATCCTCTCTGTGCTCATACTACGCAGCACATATCTATTGCCTTAATTGCCTCGTCAAACTCCATGCCGCGGAGCGAACTTGTTTACACGCGTTTGACTTATGAGGGCATGCATGTTGTCCTTCACATTCGCTAAAACGGTCGGTCTTTGAACCAAACTCTTTGAACAAGTCGGGATTGCATGTCGGAGAAAAATAGCCTGGTTCGATGTGTTGGATCCATTCACCTGTCGCTGGGTTTCCAACCAAAGGTATTGCAACTTTTAATCGAATATTCAGAAAGTTGGCAAAAGAAAATGCGTAGCCTATTATCCACGTAATGTTCCACCCACTACCGTTATGCCTAATATCAGGAATGTTGAAGAGGAGGGGCAATTAATTGACGTGATTAAAAGCTCTCCAGACGCCGCCAGGCAAACCCTCAAACGAGGGAAATTAACCCAGTTCTCTGATGTGAAAACATCCTAGCCTGATATTCAGACTGAAGTGGAGGGAATCATGATGGCTTGGTGACAGAGAGCACACTGATGTCTGCCTCTGCGGAGCAGCTGCTAACGTTACACGTGTGTGCATTTGTCTCGCTATGAAAAACATCACATAGCTGTTCATGATTATACAGAGGTACGTAAAATGTATTACCAGACGGCACTCTTCAATTCGGCATATATATAATCCACGGAGAGGTTACAGTAAGTGAATAAAATGTCAATTCTGGATGTGAGTCATCTATTATCCCGCTCTCTTCCTCGTTAAAAGTGCATGTTTTTGAATGCAGTTTGGTTAAATGGTCGCTCATCCGCTCGTTGCGGCTCCCAGACGTTTGGTAGTTGGCGCCGGTCGCACACTGACGCAACTCATGACATTTTAAAAAGGATCGGTACTAAATTAACGTGGTATAGTACCGTTTTTAATGACAGGGTAGCGCGGTACCATTGTGGTACCGGTATATCGTGCATCCCTACTCGTTACTAGATTTTGCCAAGGGCTGAATGGCGGGGTCCACCCGCTATGCCGACCACCCGCAATGCCGACCTTAGGTTTAGGCGTGGGGGTGGGAGAGCTTAGGTTTTGGGTTAGGGTCTGGGGGAGGTTAGGTTTAGGCATGGCATGGGGGGAGGTTAGGTTTGGCGTGGGGGCTGGGAGAGGTTAGCTCCACCGACACACTGCACGCCGCCTCGCTCAGCTGGTTCTGCTTGTGGGCTATCGGCATTGCGACCTGTCGGCACTGCGGCCTGTCGGCACATAGACGCGGCACCCTGAATGGCGCCAGCGCAAACATTTTTGGGCATTTGAAGCCAGGGTTAGAGGAATAACAAATTTTAATTAACAGTTGTGATGTCATTATTCAGTCTTAACCACTAATATTTGATCCTTTTCTCACTCACTCCTATGTCACCACCTGCTCTCCCTGCAGGGCTTGAAATCAACTTTTTTGACTACCTGCCAATATGGCTGCTAGATTTTAAAGTTACCAGCCAATTAGAGTTTCCACTAGCCGAAATATTTTTCTTGAAATAAACCAGAATCTGAGTGGGTTAATTAAATCATAAGTATCAGTAAGTGGCCCGGGATTCTCGAAGCCTGTGTTGCGGGACACGCAAGAACAAAAATGCACTCTTGAAGCTAAATGAATCCAAAACCAACGAGTTAATGATTTAAACATTTACTTCAATGTAGAACAGTAATTTCTTACACATGAGATTACTTTTAGCCTTTTAGTCATAAAGATTTATGAAAGATATTCCATATTCCAGACTGAAATGCTATAACAGAAGTGGAGTATTGGCCAGAATGACATGAACATTTGGAAACTTATTCAGCGGGTATCTTGCATGTTGCGTTCAGGTACATTGTAATTTTTTTTTTTTTTTTTTTGCAATTCCATCGCGGGCCACACAGGGGGCGCCCGCGGGCCGTATTTTGCCCATGTGTGCCCTAGAGTATCTCTACCTGAAGACCTTGCCCCCTATTCTCCCACAGGCCTTCGGCGCTAAAACGGGCCTTAACCGCAAAAAAACGTGCCTTGCGCCTGTTTTGGGACGATATCAATATGGCTTCACGCTGCCAAATGCGCTTTAGGCCGAATGGGCGTGGCGCAGTCCCAGAATGGGCCAGAGTGGGCGTGTCAGCGCTAAATACCGGCGTACTGCTATCTTCCGACCTGGCGTACATTTAGCGCTTTGCACTTTTGAAAACCAGGCCTATTCAGAGTGCGCCAGTTGCGCGGAGCGCTCCCCTCTGGCTCTCTCCCTCCCCTCTGGCTCTCTCCTCTGTCACCCTTCTCTGTGTCACTCTCTCCCTCTCTCCTCACAGTCTGACAGGCACAATACCGACTGTCTCTGACTCCCTCGCTCAGAGTCCCATAGAAAAAATAAGCTGTAAGTTCACTGCAATGTGAATGTCCCAACATGCATTGTGCTTCTCCATTTCGCTACTAAATAGCAACCAAATGAGCCGAAAACCTATATTAAGGGAGGATCTAAATAATGTGTAATGGTAAGACAACCTCAAATTGTAGAACATTTCAATATTGGACCAAATAAAACATCGAAATGAAAACACCACCCTATGTGAAACATATATGTCCTACTGGGGCTATAAATATCCCTTGTCGATTTAACGTGATTTAGATAAGTGACAGTGGAACGCGCTTCGGAAGCTTCTACTGTCATCTGCTATACTGTGATGTCCGCTCCAATAACTTGGCCCTACTCCACATTTAGTTTTACAATAAAAACACATTTATGCAATGACTTTACATAATGTAGGCTATATTTATGTGCATCATCCTTCCTGCAGCAGGCGAGAGAAAATGATATCTTTCTGGACAAACTTTCACCAATCTAATAGGCTATATTTTTCTAGCTGATGCGTTTAGAACATTATTTTCACTTTGATCTTGCTATAGTGTAGCGTTTTTACATGCTTGCAGTATTTAAACTGCAGTTATATTGGTTTGAGAAGCATCATAATATGGAATAATAGCCGATATATGGAGACAGACGGGATGAAGGGAGGTGGGGGGGGGGGGGGATCAGAGGCTTGGGTTTCGTCTGGTTTTGCTGGACCACTGGAATGGAGCTTAAAAGGCAAGCATGCGATTCGTTTATTGCACTTATCCAATGAACTGACGGTGCATAATTGCATAATTTTACACTTAAAAGGCGTGGTTGTAATGGTTGAGGCTGCGTCTAGCGCCAAGACCAAGATATCAAGTGCGCTGGTCCACGCCCACTGATTTGCGCTGCGCCAGGCGCTCGGCCTAGAAACAGCGCTGATGCAACGATAGGGGTCAGAATGTGAGAGATTTCTGCCAAATCGCCTCTCAATGGAACAGTATGTGTATTATAGTTTTGGATCTGTGATGCTCGTAGATGCCAGTGTTTAAAATATGTAGTTTTGGCAAAAATTGAAATAAGAAGTAACTACAGGTGCAGTTGGAGAGCGCAGATCTCCGCCAAGGCCAATAGTCCAATCTGCTATGATATGCAAATTTGGTGAGTCACATCAGAACCGCTCCCAAATTTATTGAGTTCTTCCTTGGCCCATGCTACAACCTACCACCAAGTTTCATGAAAATCGGCCCAATAGTTGATCTATAACCCTGTGAAAAACACAGGCGGGATTTAAAACATAACCCATGTACGGCAACCATTTTAGGGCATCCTCGTCAGTCAGAGTATAGGCTATCGTTCCTCAGTCTAAAGCGTTGTCAGTTGTCATGTCTCCTATAGTAAACCGTCGAGTGTGCTCTGAAACACCTTCAGTCCTCACACGAAAACGCTGTCATTCCTCCTGCCTCACTAAAAACGTTGTGGATCCTCCTGTAGACTAGCTGTCAGACATCACTCAAACTAGCTGTCAGGCATCACTCCTCACGTCTCACACAAAAACGTTGTCGATCCTCCTGCAGACTAGTTGTCAGACATCACTCAAACTAGCTGTCAGGCATCACGCCTCACACAAAAACGTTGTCGATCGTCCTGCAGACTAGTTGTCAGACATCACTCAAACTAGCTGTCAGGCATCACTCCTCACATCTCACACAAAAACGTTGTCGATCGTCCTGCAGACTAGTTGTCGGACATCACTCAAACTAGCTGTCAGGCATCACTCCTCACGTCTCACACAAAAACGTTGTCGATCGTCCTGCAGACTAGTTGTCAGACATCACTCAAACTAGCTGTCAGGCATCACTCCTCACGTCTCACACAAAAACGTTGTGGATCCTCCTGCAGACTAGTTGTCAGACATCACTCAAACTAGCTGTCAGGCATCACGCCTCACGTCTCACACAAAAACGTTGTCGATCGTCCTGCAGACTAGTTGTCAAGCATCACTCAAACTAGCTGTCAGGCATCACATGAAAACGCTGTCATTCGTTGTTTTTGGTTGTTCTTCCGTGTGGGGAAAGAATGCCTGTGAAGTTAGCAACAATTTTTTACAACTTCACTTCCGGTTGAATGCTGTTGCCTTTCAAAATAAAAGCACACATTTTTTTTTTATTTACAATAGATTAAAGTAGTAATCTATCCTACCCATAGATTCATATATATATGTCATATATATATATGTCTTCCAAGAGGCCATAACCAAGGCTATTGGAGAAGTCAAATGTTTTCTGCACACACCCTACATTGTTTGGATATCTTATGCCTGATGGAACAACAGTTTACCATTAAATAATTAAATAAGCTTTCCCATTCAATAAAGAAGTATCCTAGGAATCTACCTTAAAGCCATTTAACTTTTTATGTGTAATTTACATGTGTCCAAATTTAGCCTTCCGGTCTTTGTGTTGAAAGAATTTCAAGAAATATAAATATATATATATAAATATATATATAGTCTATTGTCAATTAAACTAGATGTTCCTCTTAGTGTTACTATGTTAATTCTATTGGGTCTCATAGATTACTACTAATACAGGCCAAACGTGCGAGCAATTCTGAGCTCTGGAGCGGTGATTCCAGGTAGTTGGCCAGCTGGCAGGAAAGTATTGCGGGACTTGACGAGACTTGGTGACCGAGATCACGTTTGAGGTACTTTGATCCCTGGGAGAGTCCAGGAAACAGCCCGGGGGGAAATATCACTCTAGTGGTTGTAGAGGGATCAGATTATGACGATATGTGGTGAAAACGGGAATAAAAATAGCTATTTAGATGCAGGAAAGACAGGCTCCCACTTGGCCCCCACGGAGCTCCATTTTACGACTGACTTGGATGCTATTGATCTCAAAACAACGCTAGGATGGCCAGGAACGCTGCGGAGATCACTGGGTGAGTGGTCAAATCATAAATTTTGTGAGGAGAGGGGTCCAGGTTAAAAAAAAACGAAATTCTCCTTTAATGGGTCTGCAAACCCTAACCGAATTAAATACCCCCAAGCCCCGCCGACAAACACAGAACAGATAATCAGTGTAACTGCACAAACGGCTCTCATTTTACACAAATATTTGTTAAATTGGCATCACCGAATAACTGGATGACCGAGCCAATATATTACAATGTCCCGATCGTCATTCTAAGACACTCAAAATGAAGATGTATTCATTTTACTTCACTCAACCACACTTGGCACGTTCCACTACCCCTCTCTACAAATGAGGGTGGACTCCTCCACCTCTGTTTCACACACCAGGCCTGAATGAGGAATTGCCCAGTGCACGAGTGTTAATTAGCCTACAATGAATCAAATGTCCAACAAGCAAACAAACACAACAACACTTAAGAGTGTATTCCTATATGGCACGGGTATCCCTGTGACAAATACTATCACAATACTTGACCCGGCCTTGATAACGATGGTTTGCTACATTGCAAGAAATGTCATCTACGATACATCATCATATCTGTGTAAGTGAAGAAGAAAAAATACCAATGAAAAGGCAAAAAGCAGGAATTATTTATTCACAGAATTGACAGGAAACTGTACACAGCAAAGTGCAGACTGCATAGTGCTTCTTTAACACACTGAGTGTAACTCCTCCATGACTCCATGTGTGAAGTTAAAATGTTTAAACGGATACAAAATAGTGCCTCACTAAAATCTTTTCAATCTGTGCAAATTAAGTTTACAGACGACTTTAAAAGAAAGGCAAAAGAAAAACGCATTTCAGTGCTTAATAATAAGCATAATCAACTTGTTTTATGTAAACCTGGAAACATTTCCGTGCCTGCATGTTTTAGTAAATATATTGACATTTGATGGCAGTGCATCATATGGTGTCAATATGGGCGCTAGTGTATCGATACTTTATCACAATAGGAAGTTTCACAATGTATCGATTCTTCTCCCCCCCCCCTCATCCCTAGGTAAGACGGACACCATCACTCTGCACCCCTCCTCGGGCCTAACGCTGGTACAGGACTCGGGCCAGCTGGGCACGATGATGAGCCCCATGGAGCTGACCCAGCAGGCGGGCGGCGCGGAGCTGATGCCCTTGGAGGCTCAGGTGGTGGAGGGCAGCATGCTGGTGCAGCAGGAGGTGATGCAGGGCGAGGGCGAGGCCGGCCAGGAGCACACCGTCATCGAGATCAACCCCGGCTCAGTGGAGCTGCAGCTGGCCGGAGAGCACCAGGGCCCAGACGAGCAGAGCGCGCTGACAGAGATGAGCATGATGGCTCCAGAGGGGGAAGAGACACAGGAGGCTCAGACTGAGGGGGGCCAGGGACTATACAGCTGGACTCCAACGGGCAGCTAGCAGGCGTGCAGATAGTGGTCATTGAAGAAAACACTCAGGAAGAAAACACAGTCAAATGAGACACATCGCCCTTTTTATGAATGGACTCATGTGCCGCGCTATCACGGACTTGTGAAATTGTAAATACACAGACTTTTCAAAACCAAGAATGAACTGCCTTGGCCTAACACCAAGCATTAGAGTAGCCATTTTCCTTTTGGGGTGTACATACATGTCATTCACGTCTCACTGATATTTCTATCAGAACAAAGAGGCACTGCAGCCAAGCATAATGCTTCTATTTGTTTTGTAATTCATTTGTAAGAACACAAGCCACCCACGGCCAACACAATGCACTAATGAATCTGAAGTGGTATAGATGCAGGGCTTATATGGTGCTGATGATGTGTCGCGGCACATCGTCTTAAGTGCAACACACGTTGGAAGCGGCGCATCATGTGACGCCGTCGCGTGGCGTCCCGCGCACATATAGGAAGTGTCGCACCACAGTGCGTCAGACTGACCACACACAGTGTGTCCGGTGTGTTTTAGACTTTACTGTCTGGGCCAGGTCAATACCAGGTGGCTGTCAGTCATGGCTTTAGACTTTACTGTCTGGACCAGGTCAATACCAGGTGGCTGTCAGTCATGGCTTTAGACTTTACTGTCTGGGCCAGGTCAATACCAGGTGGCTGTCAGTCATGGCTTTAGACTTTACTGTCTGGGCCAGGTCAATACCAGGTGGCTGTCAGTCATGGCTTTAGCCCTCCACTGCTGATTGTGACTCACAGCACTAATAGGGTGGCTGTTACTTGAGGTTGGGATTAATTGCACTTGTGTGTTGTAGTGTTGCATCCGAGCTGGGTTTTTTTTTTTTTTTTTTGCACTGTGTGTGTGATGTCCTTTTAGGATTACAGGAAGATGTTTGCAACAATGCCTAGTCCCTGAACATTTCTTTAGAAATAAACATTTGCCACACACACACACACACACACACACACACACACACACACACACACCCCGTGCAGGCTTTTGGTCTGCTTAGTTAAGTGGAACATGACTGAAAGAAAATATTGCACAACTTGTGCACTCCTCGTCACTCAAGGTGGTTTCACTGTCTCGGATTTCATTTAACACAATCCCCCTTCCCCCCCCCCCCCCCCCCCTCCATTTCATCTCAGTATTTATTTCAGTATCATTAGGTTGTGTAAGCTATTGGAATGATTGTTTAAGAATATATATATATATTATCATCATCAGTATATAAATGGGAGCTGGGGCTCTGTTTCTCTGTCCCACTGTGATGTCATAAATCCCACTGTGACATCATCCGTGATGTCATAAATCCCACTGTGACATCATCAGTGATGTCATAAATCCCACTGTGACATCATCTGTGATGTCATAAATCCCACTGTAACATCATCAGTAATGTCATAAATCTGACATCATCAGTGATGCTGGTCTCATTGGCCACACAGCAGCCGAGCTGCGGGCAAGGCCGTGCAACGGACGAGCTGCAGGGCTCTAGAGATCCCTAGTATAATATACACACACACAAACACACACCTTTATTTTACAGTTGTAAGCTAGTGTCATATTTATTTGTTTTAACCATAAGAAACAAGCTTCTCTGGTGTTTCAGGTGCAAGAGACATGCCACCATCTTTTAATTTATGATCCTGGCTGCTTATGAATAAGATCAACACGGACATTTTCAATAGGCCTACTTGTGCATTCTCAAGAGTTCAATTTAACAAATGAGGGTATTTGCATACTGACTTTGTAATGTGTTTAAATATCACATAATAAAAACGTGAATTATTTAATGGTTGTGTCGGAGTTTGGCCACTAGAGGGCACTAGATGCACACGTGCACCTGCAGCCATGGGCTCGCATCCAGTTAACCACAGCACAGCATTCAGGCAAGTAAACAGCCCCACAACTAAACCATAGCACTGCACCACACTCTGCAGTAAAGCAATCACGAATGTAGTGACGGTAAACCCAGCAAATGTAATTTACCCACTTTTTAATTAGAGTTTACTCCCCTCTCTCAGGCTGCCATAAATCCTTATCAATTTACATTACGCATCAAACTGCTCTACGTTATACAAAAATTGGGCTCTTTCAAAGTGGAAAAAGCATAAATTGATGCTTCAATAAAATTGATTTTTGTGGTTGTTTGCCATCATCATCTGGACGAGTGTTGCCTTTATATGTTCCACTCCCATCACTGCTGGCTACACACACACACACACACACACACACACACACCAGCTGACAAGAAATGTAGCAGAATTGATTGGTTATGTAACATGCAATATAACTACTTCACCAGCAAGCTCATAATGTAAGCCGTAGGGAAGTTATTAGATTTGAAGGGCATGTGGACCACTGCATTACTGACACCAAATATCAACATCTCCCAACAGTTTCAAAGATTATTGTAGCCTGAGAAATGAAGTAAATGGAAATATGCCACCAAATAGTTCCCTGACAGTAAAAGCCCCTCGGCTAGCAAATCAAGGTCCATGGTGGCCTCGCCTGCCCTGCAGCTCGCCCGCTACGCGGCCTCGCCTGCTCTATGACATCACTGATTACATCATCCCTGATGACATCATCACTGAACTTATCCTCAGCCAGGAAGGATGACATCACTGATCACATCATCACTGATCACATCATTAGGTAGTTATGGCAATCACCTGCTCTTTACACCCATTGAGATTTTCAGCCCGATCACATGTAAAACGGCATATTGATTGATGCTGCATTGTGCCAGCTGCAGAGGACTAATCCTACGCCCCCAAATATGAATACAATAAAAATAAAATAAAACAGGTTCATAACTGCAGAGTGATAACCTTACTAGATTTTGATGTGAGTTTAAAGAATAGGGATTATTTATGATATTATTAATAAATTATTATTATTATTATTATCATTATTATTATTATTATTTATCTTGGCATATTCTTTGAAAAAAAAATATGGGTTGGTCTAGACCTCCCCCAGGCCCGGCAGAACCATCATGAGGGCTGGTTCTGGCTCCCAGGGTGCATAATGCCCATAGGTCTGCTATAGATCCATTTCACAGCAACCATTTTGAGGTGGTAAATCAGAAAGTAAAGCAGGTGTAACCAATACCAAACCAATGATGGTCCCATTGCATTTAGGTGTTCCAGTGCCAGGGCCCTCGGTAATGTTATTGGTTACATCTGTTTTGGTTCCTTTACCACCTCAAAACGGTTGCTGTGAAAAGGGCCTATTATTGTCTTGGCTGTGATATGCTGAGTGACAGATGATGAGGTAAAGTGCAATGCCAGCTGTGTGTGTGTCGGCTGTCACTGTCAGCATGTCAGTTAGTAGCTACTGGATCTGGTCTTTCTGCACACTGACAGGCGACTTGGAAACTTGACTTGGTTTTTGTGTAGCAGAGTCTGTCCTCATGGCAGGTTCAATGGGAGTCTGCTACTTTTCTTCAAGTGCAGTGCAGACAGTGTAGTCTGTAGGGGGGGGGGGGGGGGGGGCACGGACGCTAATTATCTGTCTGTAATGTCATTGTATTATAAATGAGAGTAGATTAATTGGCTTATATTGAATGCTGCAAACTCTCTCTCTCTCTCTCTCTCTCTCTCTCTCTCTCTCTCTAAGATTTTTCTAAGAATTGATCGTGCATTGATTTATTGTTGCTGATTTATAAGAATGTTGCCTGCATGTTAATATGAGTGCTGGGACATACTGGGCCTCTGTCATAGCTGTGATTGTGACAAGAAATTATTTGGTTGACTGGTTCACATGTAACTAAATCAGCCCTGAGAGCCACTTGTGAGTAGAATCTTCAGTGAACAGTGCAAGAGCGCGTCTCCTGGTTTCCCAAAGCAAGTATGAATTATTAATGTCAGTATCTGCCTCAAATATCAACATCAGTACCTGATCCAAACATCATGTGTATTCAGTCACACTGTATAATAGATATAGATAGACAGATGCTTTTAAATTGTTGTTTGCTCAGAGAGGAATGTATTTTTTGGCAGTGATCCCTGCAAATCCAGACTCTAACTTCAGGAGTTAAAGTCTCTTGTACTTTGCCTGTGGCTAGTTGAGTGTTTGAATTGCTGAAGAAGTTTGTGTCAGTTAGAGGCCTGGAAACTTGCCTTGTGAGTGCATGGCTTCCATCATGGAATATAGTTGAAATGAAACTGCCTCTGGTCGCCCAGTCAAGTTGTGTCGGCTCATCTCATGCTGAGGAACCCATGTGAAAGCTGGAGATGCTGGAGATATAAATACTCTGGAGTGGGTTTGTGTTACACAGTTGCTGAACAGACGTCCACTGAGGCCCTCCCCGCACTCCAGGATCAAGTTGGCTCTTCAAGCTGCAGCTGCTGCACTATAGTCAAGATATTGATGTAAAAACACACCTGTCATATCTTCTGATCACAAAGATATTGATGTAAAAACACACCTCTTGTATCAGCCGCACAGCGGCCGAGCTGTGAATGCGAGCTGCGGGGCCAGCTTGGTGAGCTGCAGGGGCAGCTCAGCGAGCTGCGTGGCCTCGCCAGGCAGCGATAGGAATCGAGTGCGCATAGCGCGCGAGATCCCTAGTAGTAGTATATTCATTTTTGTCCGACTGATGATGTCATCAGTAATGTCATATGTCATACATCACTGATGATGTCATAAGTGATGTCATCAGGCATTGTGACATCATCAGTGATGTCATAAGAGCATTGAGATGTCATCAGTGATGCAAACTTGTGACATCATCAGCATTTTGAGTGCTGGCTTTTTCCTTCATAATTTGATAATGCCAAAAGCAATTTATTTTCAGGTCTATCTCCCTCCCTCTCTCCTCCCAGCCTTTTCCCTCTCCAGCTCCACAGTTTGTTTCCCTCAAAGTCCCCAGTGTCACTAATGTAGAAGGTCATCAGTCTAGCACAGATAAACTGCTGAACTACAAACCCTCTCCTCCTTGTATCTCACCATCTGTTCTGGTAAAGGAACACAGAAACATCTCAGTGATAGGGAGCGAGACCCGGGGTGTGCAGGTCCCTGGGTAGCTGTAGATATTCTACACTTTAGAAAGTGATCAAACCTGTGTGTGTCTGCTCTCCACACACCACATCTTCATCAACAGCTTCTTCACCTCCTCTAACCCTCCTCCTCCTCCTCCAGATTCTGGACATGCAACATGTTTTTGCGACGCTGCCGACATAAAGTGTCTCTCTTCCTGAATCTCTGCAGCCACGCCCCCCGGCTTCATTAGGCAGTCTAATGATATGCTCGGAAAGTAGGTTATGTATTGTTTTCATACCTCAATTTTACCATGGACTTGTGTGGTTTATATCTTTTGTTATGCCTCCGCCGGCGATAGCCAGGTCGGAGGCATTATGGATCCGGGTTGTCCGTCCATCCGTCCGTCCGTACCGGTGCGGTTGTTTTTATTGTTGATTGTTCTATTTTGTTTATTTGATGTTATGTGTGACCATATGTCCTGATTTATAAGACCAGGCCATGTTGGAAATAAGTGTTCACACTTTTACATGTCTAGTCCTTGGATTTTGTTCTGCTATATCATAAATAAAATCAATCAATCAATCAATCAATCAATTTGGTGAACATTATAGCCAATGTTTCTCTGGTCATAAGAACAGAAAAGAAAAAAGGCAGTTGATTCCTTGTTTTCTGCACACACATGAATCACAACAAGTCCTCTATAAAATATTTAAAAGGATACTTATTCTAAAAGATTGTTATAAAAAATATATATATACTCTTCCAGCCATCGTCTCCTCTGATAAACATCTGTAAAATCAGAATCTGAATTGTCTTTATTACCAAGTAAGTTTACACACAAGCTACAAGGAATTTACTTTGGTGTTCAGTGCAT
Source organism: Poromitra crassiceps (assembly GCF_964638095.1). Taxonomy (NCBI): domain Eukaryota; kingdom Metazoa; phylum Chordata; class Actinopteri; order Beryciformes; family Melamphaidae; genus Poromitra; species Poromitra crassiceps. The sequence goes on from NW_028151975.1 coordinate 44,378, forward strand.
AGCATCAATAAACATTTCATTTTCATTTAATTTCTTTCTTTATCTCGAACAATAAAATACAAAACAAAAAGATCAATCATAAACAAACAACACATTTGAATAATAAAAAAAAAATATGAAAGACAATAGTTATGTTCGAGAAGAAGCACAATGCTTATCCTATCCTGCCCGGCTGCCCCTATTTCAACAATGAGATTTTAAATCTTATATTTAAAATAAGTAAATAAAATAAGAAGCAATTTCACAAAAGCATTTACATTATCACCACCATCATGGTTATAAAAATCTACATGTTGTCATCATCACCAACATCATGACCATCATCACCAAATTATCACCTTCATCCCTCATTTCTGATATAATACTCTTATTAATAAACATAGTAAGAGAACTTACGAGAGTAAATGTAAAAGGCAAGTACTACAAGTCAAGAAGCATCAAATATAAAATACACATGTTCAAAGTAATCTATTACCGCCACCTGTCGTGAGAGTAAGTGTTGTTCTTCGGCTGCTAGTTCAGTGAGTTTTGCTCGTAGACTGATAAGACTGATACTGTTGGAATCTGTGGATTCAGCTTTCATAACAAGATGTCAAAACTGGAAACTGGTGCAAACAAACAACAACCATTATTACTGCGACCACCACGACATGTACTTTTGTAACAAGGGTGTATTTAGAAACAGGTACTCTGCACAAATATCAAATAAAAACATTTAGCCTACACAAAGAATAATATGTACATATCTTTTATAATAATAAGTCAAAGCTTGAGGGAGTGAAGGCTTTGCCACCTCAATGATGTGTTTTTGAGTCATGCAGATGCATCACTAATGCACTTTCCTCTGTCCAGATTTTCACTCCTCAAGAATTCAAAATAAATCACATTTCTGTCACACGTGTGCTTCTGCTTCTCCAACACAAAACCAGCACAGCTGCTCACAGTTTTAGGGTGTTGTACCTCGAGGAGAGTTGTACAATTGTTGTATTGTAATAATATGCCATAAAGGTTTATTGAAATTTTGGGGAGAGCAATTAACTCATTGAGTGCCAGCCACTTTTGGAGAACGGACGCTCCCAGTGCCAGAGTTTCAGAGCGTTTTCAGTGATTTCTCGAGGCCCACAGAATATTGTGTGATATTACTATGTAAACACTGAACACGCACAAAGAACGATGAGACTCTATTCTATCATCTGCAAAAAAAAGTTTATTGATCCCATTTTCCGTTCTTTAGTTATGAGCCGGAGAAGATAGCTTGATTCATCCAAAAATAGCAATTTTTTTCTAGAAGCTGAGATAATTGGCCTTTTGTGAAATTAATCATTTCAAGCACATCACTGACTCTGAAGCTAATCTTTTCTAATGTAGTCACACCTCAAAAATAATTTCCTTCAATAAAACAGTTTAGGCCAGGGAATTTTGTTTGGCAGAATAATATTTTTAGCTACAACCAGCAGCGCTGGCCCCTGCGTGCGCTGCTGGTTGCAGCTTCTTGCTGGTTTTGATTTGCTGCTGGTGGGTATCGGATATTCTGGCTTGCGTTTGTCAATCCTGTCCTGCTGCCTGGGTCTGTCTGGGTGTTGTGTGTGTGCTGCTCTGCGTGCCCCCCCCCCCCCCCCCCCGCCCCGCCCCGCCCCGCCTCGCCTCAACTGCACACTCCTCCTCCTGTCTGTGGTGGCTCTCTGCTGAGTTTGCTGTGCGCACAGTGAAGGGTGCGGAACAGCCAGGCTTTTTTACAGCGTTCCGCGTGTGTTTGTCACCGGCAACGATGCTTCCAGTTGAGAATAATAACAACTCCACGGTGTGGATGTGCGGATTTGCTGTCGCAACCGACACGGAGCGGCTCAATTGTGGGAGCAGATTGGCTGCTGCAGGCACAGCTGCAGTAACGTGCTTCAGCATATCGATGCATACGGATGCGATGCGATTTCCGTTTCCATAACGACTTCTTCTTTGTTTTTTCCTTGCCTTTCTGTTATGTGGAGAGCACTGTCGCCACCTAAGGGTTCTGTAAAATAGGTTATAGACCTCCAATAGCTACAATAGTTGTACCAGAGATGTATCAGGGATTGATCCACGTCCCACCGTCAAAAAACGCAATTGACGACAACCGTCGTCATTGGCACTCTACGTCAGTATTTGAATTGACGACAGCTGTCGTCATTGGCATTCAATGAGTTAAAAACAAAAAAAACAAAAAAAAAACATTTTTTCATTTAAAAATAAATAAATCAAGAAAATATTTGTTTTGGCAATTTTCCTTCTGGCCTGGCGGGGGCGCCAGGCCAGAAACTCTACCAGCCCACCCTAATATAGCAGGCTCAAGTCTACCAGCCCACCCTAATATAGTAGACTCAAGTCTACCAGCCCACCCTAATATAGCAGACTCAATTCTACCAGCCCACCATAATATAGCACGCAGACTCAAGTCTACCAGCCCACCCTAATATAGCAGGCTCAAGTCTACCAGCCCACCATAATATAGCAGACTCAAGTCTACCAGCCCACCCTAATATAGCAGACTCAAGTCTACCAGCCCACCATAATATAGCAGACTCAAGTCTACCAGCCCTCCCTAATATAGCAGACTCAAGTCTACCAGCCCACCATAATATAGCACGCAGACTCAAGTCTACCAGCCCACCCTAATATAGCAGGCTCAAGTCTACCAGCCCACCATAATATAGCAGACTCAAGTCTACCAGCCCACCCTAATATAGCAGGCTCAAGTCTACCAGCCCACCCTAATATAGCAGGCTCAAGTCTACCAGCCCACCATAATATAGAAGACTCAAGTCTACCAGCCCACCCTAATATAGCAGGCTCAAGTCTACCAGCCCACCCTAATATAGCAGGCTCAAGTCTACCAGCCCACCCTAATATAGCAGGCTCAAGTCTACCAGCCCACCATAATATAGCAGACTCAAGTCTACCAGCCCACCCTAATATAGCAGACTCAATCTACCAGCCCACCCTAATATAGCAGACTCAAGGTCTTTTTAGAACAAAAGAGAATAATATGTGTGAATAAATCGCACGGCAAAAAGGGAAAAAAAGAAAAATCCACAATTTTGATTTGGTGTGAATAGTTCCATAGATAAATGTTTGTTTGTTTGTTTGTTTGTTTGTTTGTTTGTTTATTTGTTTTTAATCACCATGCAATTCATTCGCACTGATTATTCGCTTTTGTTCTGAAAAGATTAAACCTGGCCCTGCTCGAGAGTAGCGTATGTTTGGTTCTGATCCATGGTAGCTGGATTGAGGCTCTGGTAGGTGGAGTCTGGCTGCAGAGTAGAGTATGTTTGGTCTTGGTCCATGGTAGCTGGATTGAGGCTCTGGTAGGTGGAGTCTGGCTGGGATCTGGAGGCTGGAGGCCAGTTGGCATAGGTGACATTCTGTATAAAATAATAAAATATTAAGTTCAGGAAGGTTACAAGGCAGGAGAGCAGGAGAGGTGGCTGCAAGGTGAACAAAACAGCCTCTGCAGAAAAGAGGTGCAGCCAGAGTTTTTTTCTTCCTCAAACATTCTCCAATCAACAAGGGAGAGACCAGAGAACCAGAGACCAGTGGTTCTCAAATGGGGGTCCGGGGACCCCCAGGGGTCTGTGGCACTTTGCCAGGGGCTCCGTGAAAAGTTTTCAGGAAAATAGAAATAAAAACCTTTTTTGTGTGCAAAAGCTTCATAGTTCAATGAAAATATTTTAGGCTTTAAATCTAAAATGGTTAATGGATTACATTCTAATCTAACAAACCTATCAATTTAAAAGTCAATCACGTTACCGTGGAAACAATTAAGCTTAGCCCAAAATCACAAATCAGAATGAGGGGGTCCCCGGTATATTTTCCATCTTGTAAGGGGTCCTTGGCTGAAAAACATTTGAGAACCTCTGCAATAGACCATAGAACATTTCCCTCGAACCAAAACGTAAAAACAACATTGCATTTTTTTTTCTTTAAATCCGCAATTTTTAAGTTAGTTTTTAAATTAAATGTTATGGTCTCCCCTGTTTCTAAATATATCTGAACTGTTTGGTTTGAGGAAGTAACTTTAATTATAAAGAAGCTAATCAGAAAGATGAGCACTTGAACATACGTCAGTGTGATAAGAACTACCTAAAATGACAGAAACCCTCAGCCAGACACCAGAGGGCAATCGAGGTGTTTTGGCTTCACTTTTTGGGAGCTGACATGATGTCCATATATTATACCGTCAATGTTGGAACTGGAAACTAACTATGAGAATAAACAGAGATACAAAGAGTTAAAACAATTCACCTGCAGGTTTATGGAGCCTGAGTTTCCCCTGGTGTTCGAACCTGTGGAACAGACAGTACAAAGATTGTTATTTGTGTGTGTGTGTGTGTGTGTGTGTGTGTGTGTGTGTGTGTGTGTGTGTGATAGTTTACACGGTTGAAAGCAACTCACCATCACTTTCTGTCTTTCTCTTCCATCTGTAGAGCAACAGCAGACTGACAGCCAGCAGCACCAAAACAACCACAACAACAGTCACACACACAGCCACGACCAGGAAGTCACCTGGGCGAGAGAGATAGAGGGAGAGTGGCGAAGAAGGGAGAGAGAGGAGTGAGAAAGAGAGAGAAGCAGGAGGTGCAGGGCCAAAAAGATGAAGGGAATAATATAAATGAGAAAATCATCCTATTTTATGTGACTATCAAATAGTTTGGTATCATCAACTAAATAGGAGACAAACTGAAAATCATAAGTCAGATGTTTTCTGAGTGACAGCTGATTCATCTATAGCTTAACTTGTACTTAGAAACAATGTTAAAGGAGAACTTACCTCCAAAACACTTTTTTCAGCTTTTAACCAATATATATGACTTTGGGGGTGATATGTGAAGAATTCTGGTCAAATTTTCCACATTTGACACCAAACTTTTCAGCAGCATATCTGGCATAAGCGCCCTCTATGGGTGGAACACTGCTTTTTTTTGTGCCCTAAAATGAATGGGATATTTGGTACATCCTGACGTCACGGTGGGTTTAGTGCGTGCATCTCGGTGCATCTCCAAAGCCTATACAACTAGGCAAGATGAAAAAACCTCACTCTGAGTTTTCAGTCCACTTGCACCATCACACCATGCACCATCACATGGTGGCACCATGTGATGGTGGTTAGCCCATCGCTGAATGTGTCATTACATTATTAATATTGTGACGATTCAGGTATTCGTCCAGGAACCGGGAGACTTATAGTTGGTACAGGCTTTTATTCATGGCTCACACTCATAGCTTCACAGCTCTTAGCCAACTCGGCTACGCTCCTAGCTACACACGTCTACTCATCCTCCCCACATATTCAGACTGACCTCATGCCCAGACAGGAAGTGCCACTTACACACCGTTCCCCCCAGGAACAACCCCACACATCAATTCCTAGCTACACCCCCGAATCACCACATTACATGTAAAACCCCGGATCGCTACATTATCTCCTCTCGACATAGCCAGCTCCCACGCTGGCACCCACAACCCACACATATACCCCTGTACCAAAACAACAATACTTTTTTCCCGTCACCACATCAAATCCCATTCCCCAACAACATTCCCACAGATCCTTTCAATTTCCCCAACAAATAGTCTCCTCCTTTCTCCAACACACCACTTAATTTTCATTCCACCACCACCATCATCTCCTTACTTCACATTACCCACATTTTCAATTAACATTCCCATTCAAATAGCCCTTTTCTTTTTACACCCATTTCAATTTAAAGGTCCCAATTCGTGCAGCTGTAACCTCTTAAAAACGTGTGTCTCTGGTCCATAAAACATGATTCTGGATTAATTTGTCGAAAATATAGCAACCCCGTTTGTCGTGACGGAGTTGTCCCTTCCTCGTCCCAAGAATGGTCTGTTTCTATAATATATTCAGAACTAACAGTTCCCATTGGCCGCTGAGGGAGAGCCCGCCCCAGGCTCCCAGCGGCCAATCAGATTAGCGTCTGTGGACCAGCACGCTAGGTTGTGTCTACAACTAACGCTATCGTTAACTTAACGTTGCTACGCTAAAGAGGACATCTCAAAATGCCTAGACTTACCGAATGCACCTCCGCAGTTGCTGGATCACGTACAGTTGGTGTCGCTCCAGCTAGAAGTGTTAATTTTGTGGCGATAGACAAAATGGTGCAGGTAGCTTGTGTGAGAGAGACCCGCGCAGTATGCGTGAGGAAGCTTGTGACGTCCCAATTCCCCTCTGGGCAAACGAAGCGTTTGGGGGTGTGGCTTGGAGGAGACTGCAGGGGGAAGCTGGATAGGGACAAATCCAACTGTGGCAGTTCTGAGCTTGTGACCACTCATTACAGGGAGGGCTGACAGCAGTATATATGCATTTACAAGTAAAAACAGCTTTTGCACGGAATGGGACCTTTAACAATACCCCAACATTTACATTATTTTCTCTCCATTATTTCCTTTTTCCTTTTACCTTCATTTCGACCACCACCATTTCCATCCCCCCTTTCAAAGCTTCTGTCCCACCTGAAGCACACTATTCCTCTCAGCCCCCAGTGGGGACAGTCCTCCGCGGGGTGACTCTCTTCGGCCCCTTTTCTGTGCTCTACAGTCATCACACGCACTGCAGTAGCTCCGCAGGTCCTCCTTGTGTTTGCCCCAGTAGCCAAATGCACGAACACGGCAGAGTGTCTCCTCAGCCCCGAAATGACCGGAACCGGGGGGACCGGATCTGGGGGCCCTGTGAGCCCACCGCAGCACCAATCCCCGCAGGTAGCTGGGCACAACCGCCTGGAACCTCCCTTGCCCCCCTTTCCTCTCCAAAATCCCATCTTCATCCAGACGCAGGTCCGTAAACATGTTCCACAGTCCCTTCGTGGCACCGGAACACAGGTGAATCTCCTCCACAGGGGGCTGGCATCCGGCCGCTACCCACGCGAGCACCGGACCGATATCTGCGTCCTCCTCCTGTCTGCGTATCCACTCATCCACGTCAGCATCCCCGATGGTCACGTCCTCGTCTGTCGGGTCCACATCTAACCAGTCCTCCTCGTCTTCCTCCACCTCTTGCACTCGCTCGTCCTCCCGTCCCCCTCCCCCAGGGGGCGGCGTGTTCAGGCCAGCAGGGGGAACACCACCGGCAGCGATCTCCACCTCGGCTTTCTGCACCGCAACCGTGGGGGGTGTAGAGCAGTTAGGCTGGGCCGGCTCCTCCGGTATTAACCCCTCTCGCTCACCTGGAGACACGAGCGCCGCTCTCCCGACTGTAACAGCATTGCAGATGATGTCTCTCTCTTCCCTCTGGCTGCTCAACACGATCCCCGCTCTCCTGATTGTCTCGTCGCTGATGATGATGTCTCCCTATACCGTGGGGGGTGCTGAGCAGCTAGGCTGGGCCGGCTCCTCCGGCGTTAGCAACACCCGCCCATCTGGACACACAACCCACACTCTCCGTAACAACGTTCTCTTCTCCCCGGCCGCTCACCTCCTCCCCAGCCTGTGTCTCTCCCCTGTCCTCTACAGTCTCAGTGCAGTCTCTGGCTAAGTGCTCAGGCGAACGGCAAGTCCAACAGAGTCTCACCTGCCCGCCGCCTGCACGTCTGTCCTCTCCCGCTGTCCCCTGGTCTCCGACAGCCTCTCGACACTCCTTGGCTAGGTGCCCAAACGCCCCGCACGACCAGCAGACACCCGGCCGTCCCCAGTACCGTTGCTCCGCGTACCTGGTCTGTCCCCCGGGACCGCCGTGACACCACCTCGCTAGGTTCCCCACAAGTCCAACACAGTCTCTTTTGCGGCTCCTCGGGCTGTTCTCCACGCTGCGTTACCTCCGTGCTCAACAAGTCCACACGCTGCATGACTTCTCGTAGCATCCGCATCAGCTCCTCTGCCCAGGCAGGCGTAGCTTCCAACAGCCGTCTGACTTCTTTCAACAAACGGGCTTCCATGCCCGCAAGCACCGAGCTGAACCCCGGAGTCAGCTCCTCTTTCCTCCCGTTCACCGACGGCCATTCTCCATCGCGCACCATCGCACGTGGTGCTCCTAGCAGCTAGCACACGCAGCCAGCCTGCTACCGCTAGGTCGCTCGAGCACTCAAGCGTCAATTCCAACTTTCTCCGCCGTTCCTTCTCACTCTCTCCTCTCTCGGCCGACGCGGAGGCAATACTTCCCGCTTAACTTCTGACACCAATGTGACGATTCAGGTATTCATCCAGGAACCGGGAGACTTATAGTTGGTACAGGCTTTTATTCATGGCTCACACTCATAGCTTCACAGCTCTTAGCCAACTCTGCTACGCTCCTAGCTACACACGTCTACTCATCCTCCCCACATATTCAGACTGACCTCATGCCCAGACAGGAAGTGCCACTTACACACCGTTCCCCCCAGGAACAACCCCACACATCAGTTCCTAGCTACACCCCCGAATCACCACATTACATGTAAAACCCCGGATCGCTACAATATCTTACCTGGATAAGCTCAAATGATGATGTTTATATTATCAGTCCGAGTTGGAAGCACTCTCTCCCGGCCAGTCAGGCGGGAGAGAGTCCTATCCTCATGCACGAGCCCCAAGCGGGGGCGCGCGCAGCAGCAGCAGTGCTCTGCCTCTCATGGCCGAGGCAGGGGCTTTTGCATGGGATGAGAACAGTCTGACATTTCCGCAAACAAATCTCATCGCAGTTTAGCGCACATGTAAAATATAACACTATACTACGACGTGACAACGTGACAAAGCTGCTCTAAACACATCGGCTACTATAATATATTTCCCTGCATCTCATACTGAGATTATATCGGTATTGAGTTTGGACAGACTAAATGGGCCGAGGAGGATGAGGAGAGATCTGCAGCTCTGCCCTGCGCTGCGCCCTGAGACACTCACCTCGCTCACACTGACGCTGTGCCCCTGTCTGTGAAAAGCGGCCTGTCCAGTCGCACCTTCGCAAACAGATGCGGGATTCCCGCAATCCTGTACCCAATCACTGATTGAGCAGAAAAATCGCACACCAGCTATTTCTGTCTGTGTTTGTTTGTTGTTGCTCCATGAGGGTTACAGAGCGCCCCATGCAGGAGCCTGTTTCGCCAGCCAGGGTCTGGGAGGAGGGAGGGAGGGGGAGAACGCAGCCTGCAACTCTGCTGAGAGGAAAACTTTTGCACAACTTTTAACAAGAATCACGAAAAGCTCCCAAACGAAAATTAAAAACGGATTTGATGGGGCGGTATATCGCAAGTTGGACGAGGGAATGACGTGGAGAAATCTCGCATTGTGATTACATAAGCTGAGAGCGGGGCGTTTGTCCTCACTGTGCTGTGTGCTGCGGTAACGAGCCTCGCGTCACTAGTCTCTCCTAACGTAACATAAGACAAGCCACGCACACACACATGGGAGAAAAATAATTAAATTTCTAGTTCGCCACTGAATGGCCAAATTGATATAACTTTCAACCATTTTGAGCAACGCTGTTTCCATACAGGCCACCAGCGTTGGCTAGTTGTTGATATTTATAAAGATATTGCAGCTCTCAAAAAAAAAAATTCGAGGCGGTGGGCAAACTGTAATGGCGTCAATTTCCGAAAAAAAATCTTGAGCTGAACACAGCCAAAGAGTATAGTATAGACAAGAGCATATGTCATTTCTTGGTTTTTTCCATAGGTTTTTTCAAATCACTGTTCTGATACATATCTAGGGGGTAAGTCCCCCTTTAACATGTTCAACACATCCTAAACTACATGTGTATCTTGTGTTACTGTAAACTCCTCTAAAAATATGACATTTTTACATGTAGGCTAATGCATGTATAAAACATGTAGGCTAATGCATGTATAAAACATTTTACATTGTGGAAAAATATCGTTTTTACAACGTGTGAAAGTGTCTTACTTGTCTCAATTGGAGAGGAGGAATCAGCTCTGGTTGTTGTTGCAGGCAGGTCAGCTGGAGGAGTGGTTGTTGTTGTTGTTGTTGGAGGAAGAGGAACTGGTTAAAGGTGAAACACATTCTGTTATATGTTTTTAAAGAGTTTTCTACCTTTTTGGGGGATATCCTAGCCTATGCAGATGCCCTCCTCTTGCCTCAAGAGCAGCGCCACTGGCCAATGGAGTCATGCGCCAAAGTATTTGCCACGCATGCCGATTGCTAAATAAAGTTTGTTAAATCCTACCAACTGGCCTCTCATGATTGAAGTGAGGTCTCCAGACCAAATTTCAAGCAGAAGGCCACTCATGCATAACCTGATCACCCCCTGACGTCAGTCAAGTTCTAGTATGACGTGGTCAGTCAAAGTCCAAGTATGACGTCCGCAATGACGTCAGATATGACGTCAGCAGGTTTTAACTTAAAGTAATTGATGCTTGAAACACTTAGATCCAGTTAGCATATTCATGTAATAATCAAATATAGCCACAAGCAGCAATTTAGGGGTCCAAGCACAATTTTAAAAGACAAACAGACCAAACATTCCAGAAGGTAAAACGACACACACAAACTGACATGTTGTGAAGTTCAGACATGCAGTCTTAGCTTTAGTGTCGGCTCGTGACTTCTGTCAAGTTCATCTTTTCATTATAATCACATTGATGGAGTTGTTCACAACTGACACACTTCCTATTCAAGATTCAAGATTGAAGATAGCTTTATTGTCTGTCACACAGTGACAGAAATTCTCCTTTGACAGGCTCCATAAAGTGCAGCTCAAGAATACATTTCCACATTAGAAACACACATACATTAATACATACAATAAAAACAGACATCAGACAAAGCAGTGTTTAAAAAATGTAGTCTCTATTTAAAAAGTCCAGTCATTTAAAAATAATAATAAAAACAAGTGTTATGGTTTAAGAAGCTAAAATGTTGTGGTTTAAAAAAGCAAAAACAATGTGATTCCTATTTGAAAATGTTCAGGGCGGTGGTTGCAGATGGGATGAATGATTTTTTGTATGTGTTTTTCCGGGCCAGTGGCGGCCTGATGGAAGTAGCTGAAATGATTGGTGGAGGGGGTGAGAGGGGTCCTGTGTGATTTGTATGGCTTTCCTGATTAATGACCGGTTGTATATTTCAGACAGGGGAGTTTGGGGTGAACTATTATTTGTCCTTAATGACTGATGAGTTTAGAACGGACACGTCTGGATTAGATCTCACAAACTTCCACATGAAAGGTTGAGGCTTTACCTACTGAGCCAAATAAACACCTGGTATAGGTTTAGTGAGGAGAAACTAACTAAAGGGAGAAGTCATGTGATACTGCAACCTATGGCAAGTAGGACTTTTGTAACTCCAAAGAAGGTGTCTTTACTGCCTGCTCCACTGGAGAGACATTAATGTTTACACACAAAACATTATAGAAGGTAGAACAAGAACAGCGCTCACTGCTTCACTCTCTTTTTCTTTGCAGAGCTGTGATTTGATGAAATTGTCAAATAAATAAATTCCTTCATGCACTGCAAGTCAGGTGTAAGAAGTAAACTAAATGTGTCTCTCCTCCTCCATCAGCTCTGATCCCAGTCTTACCTGGGTTGTTGGTCTTGATCACTGCTGGGTCCAGTTTGGTGATGATGTCCTCCATGACACCAGAGAGCTGAAACACACACTCGTACTTCCCCCAGTCTTCAGGTTTGACTGATGAAACCTTCAGCTGAACGCTAGTCTGGAAGGTTCCATCGTGGTTGGGGAGGATCTGTCCCTGGTCCATGAGGTCCTGAAGCTTCTCTCCATCTCTCCTCCAGAACAACATGGCTCTGTCTGGGTAGAATCCTGTAGCGTGGCAGATGACTGGAGAGGAGGGAGACTTCTGGAGGAGAGACACCGAGGGAAGCTCTGGAGAGAGAGAGACAGAACGACACACACACACACACACACACACACACACACTCACTCGCGCGCACGCACGCACGCACGCACACACACACACACACACAAATAAAAATCTTTGTACTGTCTGTTCCACAGGTTCAAACACGAGGGGAAACTCAGACACCATAAACCTGCAGGTGAGTTACTTTAACTCTTTGTATCTCTGTTTTTTCTCATAGTTCCTTTTTTCCACCATTGACTGTATCAAATATGGACTTCATGTCAGCTCCCAAAACGTTAAGACATCTTGATTGCCCTCTGGTGGCTGGCTGCAGTATGGGTCATGATTCCGGACCTACGGAACACGATGTCCGCAGTAAAGGACAAATTGGCTTTTTACCAAATCACCGCACTACTGAGCATGTTTACACTCTACACACTCTCATTAATCCTCATGTACAACACAAAAAGAAGGGTACATTTGTTGCATGTTTTATTGATTTTTAAAAGGTGTTTGATTCTATTTGGCAAGAGACATTATATTACAAACTTCTCCAAATCAGTGTAGGGGTCAACTTTATGACATAATTAAGTCAATATATGTCAGTAATAAGTGTGGAATCAAAATTGGCGACAAAACTACAGATTTCTTCACTCAAGGGAGAGGGGTTTTTCAAGGCAACAGCTTGTCTCCAACTCTATTTAACATCTACCTTCATGATTTAGCATGTTGGACCAGTCTGGAACCCCTGGCCTAACCCTTAACAACAAGGAAGTTAAATGCCTGCTCTATGCTGATGACCTGGTGCTGCTGTCACCCACACAACAAGGGCTGCAGCAGCACCTGGACCTGCTGGAGCAATACTGTCAGAACTGGGCCCTGACTGCGCTAGCTCAGCTCAGCTAGTACGTTAGTCAGAATGGCGCTGCTCTGCGGCGACACGGACGCACCCTGTGCTGCTCTCTGTTTTTGATGTTGTTTTTGTGTTATTGTGAGTGATCGATATGCCCAATGAACAATCCGCATGTCCAAAACGAAGGGTCTACTCAAGAGAAACGCTGTTGTCTCTACGCCACTGTGGAAATGTAGCCGATCATATAAAAAACGTTCCGGATTATATTAGAGCTTCACGCCGGCCGCGACCGCGGAAAAGAGGCCGGAGAGGAGGCGTACGGCAGCGGCTACGAAGGAGAGGCAACCGACCGCCCCTGCCATCCATGATCCTGAGTAACGCAAGATCGATCAGGAATAAAATGGACGAGCTTCGCCTGCTAACTAAAGGATGCTTTGCATACCGTGAATCCTGCGTAATGCTTGTTACTGAGACTTGGCTACACCCGGAAATCCCCGACGGTATCATTGAGATAGATGGATTCTCACACATTCGCTCCGACAGAAGCGAGCTGTCAGGGAAAAGCAGAGGGGGCGGGCTCTGTCTGTATGTGAACAACAAGTGGTGCAGACAATACACAGTCCGCGAGAAAATATGCAACCCCAACCTAGAACTGCTGTGTGTGAGTCTCAGGCCGTTCTATCTACCAAGAGAGTTTGGTAACATTATTATCTGCTCTGTCTATGTACCCCCCGATGGTAATGCCTCAAGGGCTGCAACACAGGTGGCTGACTGTGTTCATGAGCAGCTTCAACGCACCCCAAATGCCCCGATTTTTATATTGGGAGATCTGAACCACTGCAACTTAAGTATTGCATTGCCAGGCTTTGAGCAGTATATTAAATGCGACACCAGGAAGAATAAGACCCTAGACAAGTGCTATGGCAATGTAAAGCATGCCTACACAGCTATAGCTAAACCACCCCTGTCTAATTCCGACCATAATACTGTTCACCTGATCCCCACATACAAAACAGCCCTCAAGAGCAGCAAACCTCTGGTAAAATCGATAAATGCATGGACTGACGATAGCATAGAAGCACTAAAGGGCTGCTTTCTATGCACTGATTGGCATACCCTGTCCGGAGAGATGAACTTGGACAAAGCCACAAAAGTCACCACAGACTACATCCAATTCTGTGTTGACAATGTGATTCCAAAACGGGCAGTAAAAGTTTACCCCAACAACAAACCCTACATCACCAGGGAGGTGAGGGCCTATATTAGCAGGAAAAAGCAGGCATTTAAAACAAATGACCAACTACAACTTAGAACTGCACAGAAGGAGTTAAACCAGATGCTCAAAGAAGCAAAGGGACAACATAAAGAGGAAATGGAGAGAAACCTCCAGACCATGAACTCCAGAAAACTATGGGACTTGATGAAAACAGCCACTAACATGAAACCAACAAAAACAACTTTGCATGTTGTGGATGAGCTGGCTAAAGCAAATGAACGAAATGTCTTTTACAAGCGATTTGACAACAATGACTTCTCTGCTGAATGTGACACGGTGCTTAATGAGATCCACACTGATAATGCTGACAGGCTAGATATTGACCCTGAATCTGTTAACAAAGTCCTTAGGCAAATCAATGTCAATAAGGCCACAGGCCCAGATGATATATCTGCCTTTCTACTAAAAACATGTGCAGATGAATTGACACCCGCCTGGTGCCCCATTTTCCAGAGGTCCCTGCAGTCCCACACTGTACCAACACAGTGGAAAAGGGCCATTATTACACCTGTCCCTAAGAAGCGCTATCCACAGGAGAATAATGACTTTAGGCCTATTGCGCTAACCTCTATTGTGATGAAGTGCATGGAGAAGCTCATGGTGAGCAAACTACAGCTGGATGTAGGCCCACAGCTGGATCCCTACCAATTTGCCTACAAGCATCAGAGAGGCACTGATGATGCAACCAACACTATAGTGCACCTGGTGACCAAACATCTTGAGGACCCTAGAGCCTATGCCAGACTGCTGTTTGTTGATTTTAGCGCAGCCTTCAACACCTTGCAGCCCCATGTTCTCCTGAAAAAACTACAGCAGATGAATGTACACCCGTCCATCATAAAGTGGTACTATTCATTCCTGACGAACCGCACCCAGCAGGTCAAAGTGAACAGGACCCTGTCTGAGCTTGTCACCATCAACACTGGCGCCCCCCAGGGGAGCGTTAGCTCCTCAGTCCTGTTCACCCTGTACACCAATGAATGCAAATGCAGCACTGCCAACAACCACATGATTAAGTTCTCGGACGACACCGCCATCCTGGGCCTCATGTCTGACACATCAGACGCACTGGACTACCAACAGGAGATCCAGAACTTTGTCCAGTGGTGTGGCAGACACTTCCTCATTCTGAACACCAAGAAAACCGAGGAGATGGTATTTGACCCCAAATCCATTGGAGACCACTCACCAGTGGTCATTCATGGCCAGAACATAGCCCAGGTTGACTCCTACAGATACCTGGGCATACACATTGACAATAAACTGACTTGGAGCGTTCAGGTGGAGAGTGTATGCAGCAGGGTCCAACAGCGGCTGCACTTCCTTCGCAGGCTGAGGGTGTTTGGCGTGAGCCAGAAGGTGCTGCTGCTCTTCTACCATGCCATAATAGAGAGCATCCTGCGGTACGGCATTTCAGCCTGGTTCGGCAACCTCAATGTGCAGCTGAAAGCCCAAATCACTCAGCTGACACAGAGGGCCATGAAAATCATGGGTGTCAGACAGCACCCCTCACTCCAGGCTGTCTTTGAAAAAACAATCATCCAACAGGCTCAAAAAATCTGCTCTGATCACACCCATGTGCTCCACCACGAGTACCAGCTCCTCCCCTCTGGCAGGCGCTATAGGGTCCCCAAATGCAGGTTAATCGTTTTAAGAACTCTTTTGTCCCCCTGTCCATCAAAGCCCTAAACAGTAGCTGAAGGCGTTTTTAACCTGTG
>NW_028151975.1:65000-155279 GCF_964638095.1 Poromitra crassiceps
CAGTGGCACAGCATCAAAGCTGCTCATGTATGTGGAAATGCTTTTATTAGTTGAGGGTGTGTCTTGTCACAGGAAACGAACATTGTGGTCACAGCAAAGGAACATGAGCTGTTTAGCTTCTTCTTCTTCTCAAACACATCATACTAAATTACATCTTCAGAATAATCTTCCCTTTGTTCCCAAACATATGATGCATAGGCTGTATTGCTTATAGCCTATCTAAAATAAATCGTCTACGAATTATATCAATAACAAACTTTTATTTTTTATTTATTTTTTGTCTGACCGGTAAATAAAACAAGTAGATAGGCCCCGTCTGGCCCAATC
Source organism: Poromitra crassiceps (assembly GCF_964638095.1). Lineage (NCBI taxonomy): Eukaryota > Metazoa > Chordata > Actinopteri > Beryciformes > Melamphaidae > Poromitra > Poromitra crassiceps. The sequence continues at coordinate 65,328 of NW_028151975.1, forward strand.
ACATCTTTATGATGACGAGGAGAGGGAGAGAGATGAAGGTGAGAGTGGAGGGAGGAACTTGCACTAAGCAGAAGCTAAACTGTATTAAATATAAAAGCTCCTGTGTTCCGGTCCTGTGTTCCGGCCCTGTGTTCCGGTCCTGTGTTCCGGTCCTGTGTTCTGTGTTCTGGTCCTGTGTTCCGGTCCTGTGTTCCGGTCCTGTGTTCCGGTCCTGTGTTCCGGTCCTCTGTTCTGGTCCTGTGTTCTGGTTCCCACATAGAAATGCAGCAGTAGGCAGCCTAACCTCACCAGCTACGAGTTAGAGCAGAAATAAGAAGCATGGCCATACCAAACGAAATATTCAAAGAAGTACTTGAAGAAACTTGCTGGATCCATAACATCACGTCTGAACAGAATCTTTTCCTGGAGTTCAGCACTTTGGTTCCTATGTTCCGCCCATAACGAACACCCACCCCTCTATTTCCGGCCCCCTTGCCTTGACCACACCCTTCTTGGGACTCCGCCTTCTATGATCTACATGCCTGTAAAGTTCCATGACTGCATCTTGAATGTTTAAATCCTCTGATAAACTGAGCAGCGCTGCTCTCTACTGCTGCTCAGGCGGGGAGGTGAAGTTACTCTTAAAGGAACACGACAACATTTTGGAAGATTCACATATTTGCCATATTCCCGATAATAAGATGAGAAGATAGATGCTTTCTCTTCCCTGTGCGTGCAGCAGAAAGTAGCGAGGCGCCCCTCCTGCTACAGTGGTAGTGAACGGTACAGCAGCCTATCCCCTGTCTTAAGCCTAATTTATACTTGGTCTGTCGACACTTTTGAAACCGTCGCCGACAGAAATGAAGACTTGAGTCGACACTTTCAAGTGTCGACGAGAAGTGTCTCCTACCTAGTGAAATATCTAATGTCGCTGACTACGTCACATAGTGTCGTGCATGTGTGATTGGTAAATAGAAGCGACGCGCGTTTGACTTCCTTGTTTTGGTTTTCGCTGTATTGAAATCGATTGAAATGAATATAAAAACGTGTCCCCGCTATTTTTATGGGCCTGTCCTGGATGTATGACTTTGTGAAAATCACAAAGAACACCGTGACCAACTTCCCAGAGAGAGAGGAGGTGAGTTGTGTGTCATTATGCTGCAGGTGAACGTTACATCAGGTTGCAGGGACAGTGCTGTTTATGTCCAACGTGGTTATTAACCATAAATGCAACACCATGGGGCAACAGTTTATTTTTCGTCGGCGACCATGTGTTGAGCAACACTTTCCAATAAGTATGAATTAGGCTTTATGGTTAGGCACAGGCCTAACCCTCCTGCCCCGAGCCTTTCCCTAGAGACCCTAACCCAGTGATACTCAACTTGCGACCCATGATAGTGGCCCCCTGACCATTTTCTAATAATTTCATGTTAGTTTTCATTGTGAATTAGAATCTATTTCACAATAAAAACTAACGTGAAATAAAGTTTGACTGAGCTCCAGCTAAATTGTGAAAAAAATACAGCCGTCTGCTCGTCACCCAGGCACTTATGTACAGTAGCCTATGTACTTAACCTAACTAACTTAACCTAACTAACTATCCGGTGTGCACAACATTGTCAGACTAAACTCCGGCTGACACCCCAAAAACCTACAATCCGCTGCAGAAACATTTATATTGTTTGTTATTAACTGGCCCCTGCCCTGGCCTCCTATCATTTCACAAAAAGTGGCCCCCGGGCAAAGCAAGTTGAGTATCCCTGCCCTAACCCATAACCAGGGAGAGAGTTCCCCTTGGTTTTTATTTAAAAAAAATCCAGATTTTTTTTTATCCCCCATTAGTGCTCATTTGATTTCTCAATCCTGGTTGCTACTCCATCCTCTGCCGATCTGGGGAGAGCCGAGACTGGCTCCAAAGAGAGTTCCCCTTGGAAGACTAACTCCAGCTCCCCGGTGTAACTTGGCCTTTGGCTCACCCAGACCAGGTGTGTCCGTGTTCGTTCCATAATAACACCCGAGGTGCAACTGGAGGGAGGGAGGAGGTGAGGGAGGAGGTGAGGAAGGAGGGAGGAGGAGGTTAGGAAGGAGGGAGGAGGAGGTTAGGAAGGAGGTGAGGAAGGAGGGAGGGAGGAGGAGGTTAGGAAGGAGGTGAGGAAGGAGGGAGGAGGAGGTTAGGAAGGAGGGAGAAGGAGGTTAGGAGGGAGGAGGAGGTTAGGAAGGAGGGAGGAGGAGGTTAGGAAGGAGGTGAGGAAGGAGGGAGGAGGAGGTTAGGAAGGAGGGAGGAGGAGGTTAGGAAGGAGGGAGGAGGAGGTGAGGAAGGAGGAGGGAGGGAGGTGAGGAAGGAGGGAGGAGGAGGTTAGGAAGGAGGTTAGGAAGGAGGGAGGAGGAGGTTAGGAAGGAGGGAGGACGAGGTTAGGAAGGAGGGAGGAGGAGGTTAGGAAGGAGGTGAGGAAGGAGGGAGGAGGAGGTTAGGAAGGAGGGAGAAGGAGGTTAGGAAGGAGGGAGGAGGAAGTGAGGAAGAAGGGAGTAGGAGGTTAGGAAGGAGGGAGGAGGTTAGGAAGGAGGTGAGGAGGAGGTTAGGAAGGAGGTGAGGAAGGAGGGAGGAGGAGGTTAGGAAGGAGGGAGAAGGAGGTTAGGAAGGAGGGAGGAGGAAGTGAGGAAGAAGGGAGTAGGAGGTTAGGAAGGAGGGTGGAGGTTAGGAAGGAGGTGAGGAAGGAGGGATAAGGAGGTTAGGAAGCAGGGAGAAGGAGGTTAGGGAGGAGGGAGGAGGAAGTGAGGAAGAAGGGAGATTCAAGATTCAAGATTCAAGATTTTTATTGTCACTCCATGGTACAAGTATCACGTGTGAAATTCTTGTGCTGTGGACTCCGTTTACGACATAGTACAAATAGGCAACAAGCAATGAGCAATAGGCAATAAGAAATAGGCATCAATAAGCAATACTAAGCAGCAATAGGCAATAAGGCAGAATAGCGATAAGACAAGTCAGTGGCATATTCATTGCACATGGTGCACATGTCATGTGCATACGTTAGACGTGTTCAGACATTTTAAATTCGACGTATTTGACATACAGTGCAAATAGCATGTACCTTATTAAACATACAATTAAACATTAGGCATTGTGCATACGTTAGACGTGTTCAGACATTTTAAATTCGACGTATTTGACATACAGGTGCAAATAGCATGTACCTTGTAAAACATACAATTAAACATTAGGCATACATAATGGTAGCAGCTGCAGTACGGTACGGTACGACTACTACACTATTTGTGTATGTTAAGGAGTCTCGTGGCCTGCGGGAAGAAACTGTTCCTCAAGCGATTTGTGCGTGCTTTTGGAACCCTGTATCTCCTCCCTGAGGGTAGCAGGGAGAACAGGCTGTTGTGGGGATGGTTTGTGTCTTTGATGATCTTCAGGGACCTCCTGAGGCACCGCTGGTTATACAGTTCATGCAGTTCTGGCAACTCGTCTCCTGTTACGTGCTGGGCCGCGCGCCTCACCCTCCGTAGCGCCCTGCGGTCCATGGTGGTACAGTTCCCGTACCAGGCGGTGAAGCAGCCAGTCAGCAGGCTTTCAATGGTGCCTCTGTAGAAGTCCCTGAGGATTTCTTTCCTTAGCCCAAATTTCTTCAGGCACCTGAGTCCGTGTATTCGCTGTTGGGCCTTTTTGACAACAGTGGCGGTGTGGCCGGCCCAGGTCAGGTCCTGGTGGATGTTGACTCCCAGGTACTTGAAGCTGTCCACCCTTTCCACCACTGTGCCGTTGATGGTGATTGGGGGGTGTGCGCCCCCCCCTCTCCTGTAGTCCACAATGATCTCCTTGGTCTTGGAGACGTTCAGAGAGAGGTGGTTGTCCTGGCACCATTGTTCCAGGACCCTCACCTCCTCTCTGTAGGCCGTCTCGTCGCCCCCCGAGATCAGCCCCACGACTGCTGTGTCGTCTGCAAACTTCACGATGGTGTTTGAAGTTTGAGTCGCAACGCAGTCGTGGGTGTAGAGGTCGTACCAGAAGGGGCTGGAGACGCACCCCTGGGGCGCTCCTATGCTGATGGTCAGTGGGGAGGAGGTGAGGTTGCCCACCCTCACCACCTGGCGGCGGTCTGTCAGGAAGTCCAGGATCCAGTCGCACATCGCTGTGTTTAGACCCAGGTCCCTGAGTTTGCTTACCAGCCTGGAGGGTACTATGGTGTTGAATGCTGAGCTGTAGTCCACGAACAGCATTCTTACATAGGTGTCCTTCCCCTCCAGGTGGGAGTAGGAGGTTAGGAAGGAGGGAGGAGGTTAGGAAGGAGGTGAGGAAGGAGGGACGAGGAGGTTAGGAAGGAGGTGACCGTGCGGGTGACCTGACGGAGTCGTATTTTTTTATTAGGCTATAATGATGTGATGTCATCAGTGATGTCATCAACGATGATGTCAAAGGTGATGTCATAAGGGTGCGCGTACACACACACACACACACACACACACGCACACACACACACACACACACACACACAAGGAGGCATTGTGACAAGATCAGTGATGTCACACACAAGGAGGCATTGTGACGAGACGCGTGATTTCTAACCCCACATAGGATAAGCAATAACCACGCCCTGTGGCGCCGGGATTGGCCAGGAGCATTGAAGCTTGGGATTAAAGCACCTGGGTTTTTTCATCTTTTAAAATAAAGATGTTTAAAAAACTATTGCTTGTTACATTTTCAGTGCTGTACCTTTTCTCTGGGTAAGAATTGAGCTTGAAATTAACGATATGATACATTATATTATATGAGCTATGAACGTGAACACAACACGGAGGCATTGTGACATCACTGATGCAATAACATTTAGTGAGCAACACACATACACGCGCGCACGCGCCAATAGGGCAGGCGAGGCCGAGCTACGGGCGAGGCTGTGCCGCGGCCTAGTTAAACAAAAAACCAAAGCCATAAGCATAAAAGTAGGGGAGGCGGAGACATTTGAGAGCGACACACAGGAGTGGAGGGATTTCCCTTCACTCTGACTCAAATGGAGCCAATGGCAGAGCTTATCCCCACAGCCTGCTTCCACTGAGTCACACTACAGACTGGCTGAGCCAACATCTCCTCAAGTCAACTCATTTGTATAGCTCTAATTCACAAGCATGTCTCAGAGGGCTTTACAGAGCTGATGTCTAGCTAAAGGCCCTGGGCCTGGATACATAAGGGCCTCCCCCTCACAGCGCACATGCACACCATTAAGGCCAGAATAATAACGAAGACTCTGGGCCAGGTTGATCCATTATATCACATCAGGCGAGTGCCCAGGGGCACCAGTTAATTTGCCTTGTTGGGGGGGCACCACACATTCAAATTCAATTCTTTATAAGCTTGGTCATATTTTCTTTATATATCAGGCCTATACTCCGCGGCCGAAATTAATCTTCAATACTAAAATAATATATGCATAATGAGAAAGAATCATGATTGGTGTGTAGGTGCCCCCCCCCCCCTCCATCACATTTGAATGTATCCAGTTGAAGCATTTTGTGTGGTGAGAGAAAACATGTTCACCAGAGGAACTGCAAAGAAAAAGTAGGCTGAAAACTACTTCCCCAAGTGTGCTCACCACAGTCAGGCTTTTCTTAACCCTGCCTGGTAACTGTGGGTGAGAGATCTAAACAATTTAAAGATCTTCTCACCCTGTCACTAACTGTAGACTAAGGGTGAGAGATCGTTATCACAACTTAAAAGAGTGAAGAACGAACTGGTTGAGTTGATGCTTCTTGAAAGGTTTTCTCTTTGAACTGGACGTGCTGTTTGTGATGCTTATAACAACCATAATAACAGATAGCCTGTGCATAGCTGTTACGGCCCTCTGCCTTATTTATTTATATAATATTACACTTCTGGCTTATGCCTATTGTAACATTCAATTTAACCTTTTACCTACAGTATGTGATGGGGTTTAACAGTCTCTGTACCAAAGCCTGGCCTTGGTTTGGTGTGTGGCTCTTTCTTTTCCTGCCTCACTATCTCTGTCCCAGACACGCCCCTCTGCTGCAGTGATTGAGGTGAGGAGCCCTCACCTGGAGCTGGTTGGCAATCAACGCCGATTGGCTGAGTCGTCGCTGCTGATTGGCTGCTTCAGACCTGCATGTCCTACATAATCTCCAGTGGTCCAAGATAGCACTGTGGGTCAGTGTTAGCGGAGCGCTCTGCGTGCTTAACACTGGCCCTCCACCTTCCTTGCTCTCTCCTCAAGCCCTTTTTGCATTAGCTCTTTTGTATTAGCTTACTTTCTACTTTCAGCTAATGTTAACTCATTCTCTGCCAGGGTCATTTCGGTCTGTGTGCTCCCAGTGCCAGGATTTTGAGCATATTTCCTGATCTTCCAGGACCCACAGAATATTCTGTGCTAGGAATAAAATTACACAACATATCTCACAATAAAGCAGAGACTCTCTTCTTACCCCTTGTAAAAAACTGAAACTCGACCATGTTTCCTTGTTTAGTTACAAGCAGTGGAAGTTAGCTTGTTTTCACTAAAAATGCCCTCCTTTGTAACAGAAATAGGAGAAAAATAGGTTTTTAGTGAATGACACCGTTTCAAGCAGAACTCTCTTTTGAGCCTTTTTTTTTTGCCTCAGTGACACATCAGACATATACAGTATTTGTTTTCCCAAATAAATAAATTAAAAATTAAAAATAAGAGAATGTATTTTACAGTTGCCATGTGGATTTTTAGCTTAGCTTGATAAAAGCATAAACAAATGGAACGAACCCTGGTCACACTCTCTCTCTCTCTCTCTCTCTCTCTCTCTCTCTCTCTCTCTCTCTCTCTCTCTCTCTCTCTCTCTCTCTCTCTCTCTCTCTCTCACACACACACACACACACACAGGAATAACGAGTGCTGTAACGTTACCTGCTGTCACGTTACCTCTCATAACTAACGTTAGCACAGAAGATCACACAATAGCTACGTTAGTGCTGTAAACTTTGAAATGTTTATGTGACACATGTTTTGCCTTGGTTGCTGCATGGGGACGGGTGTGTGACGCGGTTTGACGCGTTTGACGTATCCATGTGATTCCCCTTCCCTTGAGTGTGACAGAACTCTCAAGCTGGCAAGCTGGCAAGCTGGCAAGAGGAAACGTGAAGCGAGTCATGCCGGCGGCATAAGTTATAAACAATGCGTGACAATTATACTTGAATGTTGTGTGTGATCATTTCATCTCAAACGCGATACAAAAAATAGGCTACTTTTTACCATCGTCATCGCTCCAAGTGGCACCCATTTCTCCTCCTCCGATTCATCCGTGTCAGAACGCTGTGAAGCGGAGCCTTCGTAGCAACAACAAAAACGCTGGCGTCTTCCTCGCCATCGTCGCCAGCCGAGAACTCTGGATCGGACTCTGTTTCGACCACAGGCTCCACCCATAAATACTAAACTAGCGGGTTGCTTTTATCAGTTTGACTTGAAACAATGTCACAGGCTGGGAACGTGTCTGGTGTAATGTAAACACCCAAAACATGAAAGTACGTCCGAGTACGTCTTTGGCACAGAACGCCATTGTAAAAAGTACGTCCGAGTACGTCTTTGGCAGAGAATTAGTTAATTGTTTTTGGGTAGCTCTGTTTGTGGCCCTTGGTCACTTGACAGCCAACACTTGTTTGTGTGTGCTTTGAAGCTGTAGCTATTTCTATTAGCTGTCAGCCTATTTGCCCTCTGTAACTGTCTTAAGTTACTCATTGGCCTTGCCTTAGCCTATGCTTCTTGGCCTTTTGTTAGATGTAGCCTAACTATTTCTCATGCACACACTCATTGGTCTACTTAGCTACTTTGTATATCACTTGCCTTTTTGTTTGATTCCTGTTTATTATTAATCTTAAGGAAGCCCTGTAGGGGTGTGTCGCCCTTTTCTTTACACCCACTTTTCTCCTGTTTTTTGTAGGTTTAAGGAGGAGTAGTTTTGTCTTTTTGTTTATAGTCTAGTTTATTTTATTTATAGGTAAACTGATTGGGCTCTGGCCACCCTGACGTCACTGTGCTTCCTTATTTGAACCAACCTTTGTTAAAATAAATCATTGTTTTGGTACACTTTAAATTCAGCCTATTTCCCTTTTTTCCTGGACTTCTTATGTTACACCTTTTCACCCTAGACACACATTTAAGGGACGTAACAATAGCAAAATATATTCAGTGAGCCGCACTATCTGGTACTGGTATCTGAACTGGTATCCCAGTTCCAGTGGGGACTGCCCCCTAGTCCGATACCTCACGAGTCCGATACCTCACGAGTCCGACACCTCATGGTTTTGGGTTAGGGTCTGGGGGAGGTTAGGTTTAGGCGTGGGGGTGGGAGAGGTTAGGTTTTGGGTTAGGGTCTGGGGGAGGTTAGGTTTAGGCGTGGGGGTGGGAGAGGTTAGGTTTTGGGTTAGGGTCTGGGGGAAGTTAGCCTCTTTTTTCGGACTCGTGAGGTGTCGGACTCGTGAGGTATCGGACTCGTGCCATGGCACCGTTCCAGTACCTCGGAGTCACTTTGGACTCAAACCTATCTTTCAGGAAACACATTAAAAAGGTAAAAAAGCACAATTAATTTCAATGTATTTCATTTTAAACAAATCCGGCCCTTCTTAACAGTTGACCGTGCAAAGTCATCTTCATTGTATGGTTTCCCCACGTTGAATATTGCTTCACAAACTGGTCGTTTGCAGGTGCCACAGTCATAAAACCCATTGAACAGCTGTTTAATAGAGCCATCAAAGTATCAAGAAAACCACGATCATACCATCACTGTAACATTCTGGATCATACCATCACTGTAACATTCCGGATCATACCATCACTGTAACATTCTAGATCATACCATCACTGTAACATTCTAGATCATACCATCACTGTAACATTCTGGATCATACCATCACTGTAACATTCTGGATCATACCATCACTGTAACATTCTGGATCATACCATCACTGTAACATTCTAGATCATACCATCACTGTAACATTCTGGATCATACCATCACTGTAACATTCTAGATCATACCATCACTGTGACATCCTGGATCATACCATCACTGTAACATTCTGGATCATACCATCACTGTAACATTCTGGATCATACCATCACTGTAACATTCTGGATCATACCATCACTGTAACATTCAGGATCATACCATCACTGTAACATTCTGGATCATACCATCACTGTAACATTCTGGATCATACCATCACTGTAACATTCTGGAACAACTTCACTTCTTAAGCTTTGAGAATGCCAAGATCTTTAAGAGTGCTTGTTTTATCTGCAAATACCTACATGGTCTAGCCCCCCCCCCCTCCTGTTCAGGAATTCATCCACAAGAAAATAATCACTGGATTTGGCACCAGGTCAAACACCAGAGATGACTGTGAGGTCCATCGTAGACTCACCACGTTTGGCCAAAACGTCCTGTCTATAAAAGGCAGTCAAACGTGGAACAGTCTCCCAGTTTCCTTGAGGGAAAGCCCCACCCTGGCCACTTTTAGAAATAAATTAAAACAATGGTTGAAAGCCAACCAGACATGTAATCACTTATAGTATGTTTTCTGTCCTTTTTGTATTTTTGAGTGTACCTTTATCTCTATGTTCTTTTTGAGTGTGTTCTATTAATGATGTATGTAGCTCTTCCTGTTTTATATTCCTCTGTTTTGATGTTTGAGGACTGCAGATGGAATCTAGCCTCGTGCTAAATCCACCACTTTTGACACTTTGACCATGTTTCAGGTGACTGTATCTGTTTCATGTTTTATGTGTTCATTAATTGTGCATTGTCCCGTCCAAATAAACCAATAAAGTAAAGTAAAGTAACCCTCTTCACATGGTTATGAGTATTAGGCAAAATAGTCATAGTCAAGTCTTTCTCTTTTGATTCTTTTGTAAAGACAAACTGATAAAAAGATGTAATCTCTCTTCAACTCCAGACATTGTATCATTTTGATCTCACTGTTCACCAGCCTTTTTCACTGAACACTCTGCTCTTTTGTTGAACCAACATATTCACTTCTATGGGAAATTGTATACGTCACTGGGTGGCAACGGCAATGGAACCCTATGGAGCCCAAGTGGCGTGAGGCGTGAGTGTCTGCTCTAGCCGGCTTGACTCTGTTTACAATTAAAAAACTGCGACAGTTCACACAACTTTAACACGACATGCATGTATTATACATCAAACTCTTGAGCTAATTCTGCTCTCACTCAGAATGTCAAAATATAAGTGAGGTGATGTATAGTTTTTGAGATATTAACGTTTGTTTGGCACAACTCATACTATTACTGTAACTACCGCGGGGTTCAGCATTTCTGGGTGTCAAGTGACGTCACGCTGATTCGTCGTATTGGGAAAAAAAATCTAAGTAACCTAATATAAACAATTTTTCTAAGTTATATTTTCCACCTTCTCAAGTCTCACTTATTGTGCATGGAGACAAACCAGTCAGATTGAGCTGCTGAGTGACGTTGAGGGTGAAAAGCCCGTCAGCTGAGGTTTCACTTCAGTTCAGTTCTAGTTGTTTGTCAGTTGTGTTGTGCTCGCTTTCCCCGCTTCACTTCCATGTTTCCATCCAAGTTTCCAAGCCGCCCGCAACCTCCCACTTCCCCGTTAATCACATTCACTACCGCGATTTGTCCTGTTGTATTTTAGTGTCATTCAGTAAGCTTGCCTTTACATGCAATATATAATCATCATATTTAGATGAGTACTCTATCTCTGGGGGAATGTCCACCAACCCGAGGTGTCAGTACTAGTTTAGACGAAGAAGTGATGTGGAGTCTGACTCAAGACCAAGTGACCACCACTACTCTGCCTCTGATTTGTGGTTGAGTTTGTTCTGAGGTTAAGCCAATCAGAGGCAGAGTAGGAGTGAAATCTCACTAATCACCATTTGTTTTTAATTCCACAGTTTAAACATGTGTCAATATTTAATATGTGTCAATTTGAGAATAAAGGACATACAATAAAATATTGTATGTATTTGAAATACACAAAATACAAGGTCTGAAAGTATTTTGATACAAATTACATCTTAGTTTTCTCAATCCAGCCAAATACAAATGACAAAATACAAAAAAGTATTTTAAACACGTATTTTAAATACATGTATTTAAAATTCTGCCTATCTCTGGGCCTAGGCAAGAAGTGGGTGGGCCCCTGACACACACACACACACACACACACACACACACACACACACACACACACACACACACACACACACACACACACACACACACATGATAACACCTTATCGTCTAATCTGTTCTCTATAGGCCCAGCAGAGGAAGCAACTCTCAGACCGCAGGTGTTGGTTGAGCCATGCCATGCACAGCCTGTTTCCATGGTAACAGTGACGCAGGTTTAATTCTTCCATTTACCAGTTTGAGTGGAAATTCTTGCACCAGGTCCAAAGTATGCAACTATGCAGGTTTCTGTCCACTAATAGATTATCTGTGATCCCGTGGACCTCAGGTGCTGCGTGGGTTGTGGCTTTGTGAAGAGGAGAAAGAGTAGAGAAGGGAGTTTTGGTGTGTAGTTGATGTCACTTCCTCTGTTCCAGCATGCAGAGAGAGAGAGAGAGAGAGAGAGAGAGAGAGAGAGAGAGAGAGAGAGAGAGAGAGAGAGAGAGAACAGTTTTTAGGTGGTAAAGCAGGGAGTAAAGCAGGTGTACCCATTTAGGCGTTCCAGTGCCAGGGCCTGCATGAATGTTTATTGGTTACACCTGCTTTACTTCCTGCTTTACCACCTCAACATGATTGCTGTGAAAATCGGCTAATAGCAGGTGTTTGTAAAGTGTGAGCCTGTGGGCCTCCCCCAAGACAAAGCTTGGAAAGAGGAGCGAGCTCGCTCTATTCCTGCATAGCTATATAGCCATCATGATTCATGATGATGTGATTTTTATCCCATCATCAGTCAACAATCGAGCCAAGACAGCCTAATATTTCTGTTTGACACGTCTTCAGACTACACCAAATACAACACTAAAACCTAAAGGTCTGATTGGAGGCATTCATTCTGACTTTGGGAAAGTGGGGAAAACGGTCAAATTCCCCCAAACTACTGTGTCTGAACTGTCTCTTTAACCAAATCACACACATTTAGGATATTCTATGTGTAAGAGCCATCTACTTGGTTTGTGTTTATGGGTAATATTCTTTCATGCCTCTAGGGGGTGTTATGCTAAAGGCCTAAGTTGGCTATAGGTCAATTAAGTTGATGCCAATCATCTGGCTGTATTTTGTTTTATCTTTGCATTACAACGTATTGGAAGTGATGGACACTGAAGTGATATGGATCACTGTTGGTGAGAAAATAAATGCAGCATTATAATGTATGGAAACGACTGGACATCACTTTTTACTGAGTACACGTCAATCAGGCCTATTAGCAGCCAGTAGCGGCTAAAGTATAGGACTTAGTCTCGTGATGGTCTCGAGTAGTGGTTGGTATTTTATATATTTGTCTTGGAATGCCTGGTCCATGAATAAATAAATAAATGAAAATATGAATATATAAATAAATGTAATAGTACAGTATATAAATATAAAGAGGCTATGGAGACTATTGAGACTATAGGGATTATTTTCATTTACTGTAATTCATTTGAACAGGCCCTCAACTCACCCCCCCACCCCACACACACACACACACACACGCACGCACGCACGCACGCACGCACACACACACACACAGACACACACACACACACACACACACACACACAGACACACACACACACACACACACACACACACACACACACACACACACACACACACACACACAATGAAGATGAATATAAAATTAAATAAAAATGGATTGGAATGATGTGATATGTGCGCTGTCTCTAACTGATTGCTTAGCTTAGCCATGGTGTTTCATGACATCTTATATGCTGCTTTTGCTCTCTCTGGTTTGTGTTTATATCTTTTGTGACTGATCATTTCAAACATGTTTTGTTTAACTTTTCACTTCATTTTTACAACTGTGAATAAAGATCACAATGACTTTGCCGTCTCATAAACCCAACCCATGCACAATTTCAGGAGTAGACTTAAGGGCTTAGATTTCACATTTCTGTTTACACATTGAATATGTTATGAGTTTGTAATCTAGTCTCATGAGAGGAGAAAGCCAGTTTAACCTATGCTCTTCTCTGTCTTCCAGACTGAATGGGTGGAACAAACAATAAACAGAAATGTGAGACACGACTGTGCAGCAATCATGTTGTCATTGTTGTTGATTATTTGATTGGGACAGTTTCAAATGCTGTTTCCCTGAACAGATGAGCCTTGTCCTGGAATTAAGATTGCTTTTGATTGGGGATTAGTCTTAATTGATAACAGGGTGAGTGAAACACAGCTTCCAAGATGATTGGCTATGCTAGGTCATGTGACTGGAGCTATGCTAGGTCATACTGACTGGAGCCTATAGCCTATTTTCATCTTGACCACGTAATCTATTTCTACCATGTTCCCACAAGATGGACAATTTGTATTTCTAACACAAACTGTGTATGTGTGGAACCTCAAATTCAGAAGGTGACCAGGCTGAAGCTGTTTTAAGGCGCCATCCAGTGACCACTCTGACACATGACTATACGGTCTCATTCGGGTTATTGAAATGTATTGTGTTATCTCGCCAGCTAGTGGCCGAGGTGATGGCAGCGATAATTGTTAGACTTCAGTGGATGGAAGAACTTAGAGGTGAGGCCAGACAGTCTATGGGCAGTGCTTTTAAGTATGACGTCAATCAGGGAAAATCTTAGCCTATACCTGGTCGTTTGCACCCACTGTCATAAAACCTATTGAACAGCTCTATTACAGAACCATCAAGGCATTTGCTAGAAAACCTTTGTCATACCACCACTGTAACATTCTGGAACAACATCTCTTCCTGAGCTTTGAAAATCTCAAGGTCTTAAAGAGTGCCTGTTTCTTCTTCAAATGCCTACATGGACTAGCTCCCCCTCCGTTACAGGAATTCATCCAAAAAAATATGTTTTTTTGTGTTTTATGTTTTATGGGGACAACAGATGGAAATTAGCCTCGTGCTAAATCCGGCAATTTTTACACTTTTACTATGTTCCAGGTTTTACTATCTGTTTCTGTGGTTTCTGTGTTCATTAATTTTGCACTGTCCCGTCCAAATAAACTAATAAAATAAACCTACGTATTTGAAAAAATAAAAATCCCAGGAAAGTCCCGTTAACATCCCTATCATAACATGATGGGGTGGGGCGGGGTTTCAAGATGTGACGTTCTGAACTACTGGTTCTGGTCCTACATTTTCGAAAGACCAAATTAGGACATTATAAGGGATCAAAATGGAAACATTCCCAGAAGGTTTTGATTTGGGTCTCATTCAGAACGTCACGACCTGACTCAGAGGAAGGACAGAGTGGAGACCACACATGACTCTTGAAAAGTACAAGTAAATTTATTTACATATAAGCTCAATAAAATGTACAGTCAGTAAATCAGTAATGTGTGCAGTGTGTGGATGAGTGAGAACAAATCCAAAGTAACAAACCCAAAACCAACTTATGGTAACAACGGGGCAAGGAGTCAGGCCTGGATTAATACAGTGTGGTGGCCTCTGCGTGACCATACTTGAAGGGCCCGCCTCCTTACAATTTACATGTATAAACAAATTAAAGAAAAACTATGGAAATAAAAGAGCACAGATTTGCATGAACTTATTGCTAAAGCACAGGCTCAAAACACACGCTACAGAAATATGTAAGACACTATAATGTATTAACAAAAAAAAATATATATATACAGTGAAGTCAAGTTTTGAAAAATGGTCTCACTACAATGAAATGGCTACTATGGGGACTAACATCATCACACATGAATAGAGGGTATGCATGTGATGTCACAGAGGCAGAAGTCACTGTGGGGTCACGCCCACTGAGTCACAGCAAGACTGAGCTTGAATGCAGTAATCAGCCTAGATAAGTGACACCTGCTGCTCAGGGAGGAACTTGACACTCATTTTGACACTCATTCCCGATTGAGGGGGCATGTTCCAGTGGGTTTGCATACCCTCTATACAATTGGCCTCATTTAATCCACAAGAGTCTCAGCTTTCCAGTCATACCCAAATTATGTAATGCCAATACTTTTTATGGACCCCAGTATGCAGAACTCTTCAAATAGAACACATTTATACGCTACATGCGATTAGCATAAAGTGGGCATTTCCGTAAAGGGGAGACTCATGGCTACCCATAGAACCCATTCTCATTCAGATATCATGAGGTAAGAGATCAAGGGGCCCCTTTGAAAATGACCATGCCAGTTTTTCCCCTCACCAAAATTTAGCCTAAGTTGGGGGCGTTATTTAGTCCTCTTGCCGACATGTTAGCATGGCCTGGCTGGTATCAATGGATGCATTAGGCATTCTAGTTTCTGAGGATATCAGTATCTTCACTCTAGCTTTAAAAATAATTCAAAGGGCAAAAGGGAAGGCAGGGGCTTGGGCACCACCTGGGGTCTATCTGTGCACGGCCCTGTCTATACTTTGCACCTTAACCCATTGATACCTGATGCAGCATTTGCGTGAATATCCCTCATTTGTGTGTGTATCCCTTTAACTCATTCATGGCCAGTTTAGGACTGCCAATATTTAGCTCAGGCCAAAGATTTTCATAATTGTTGGTCATCTTTCAAGACCCACAGTAAATTATCTATTAGCACCAAAGTGATTTGCAATACCTCAAAATGAAGATGTACGTCTCTGGGTTCACCAGAAAAAAAAAGTGAGCTTTTAGCATGTTCTGTACTCTACTTATAGCCATTTATATACACCCTGTTTTCACCAAAAAGGTCTCTCTGAGAAGAGAAATTGTAGAAAAAGGCATTTTTGTAAAGGACACAATCTCAGGCAGAACTCGCTCTCAATTCTTTTATTTTGAACTGTATTGACATCAGACATGTAAATATTATTCGTTATGACACAAATGACAAAAAAAAAATATATATATATATATATATATACGAAGTGCTTTTTTTACATTCAACAATACAGTTTACTCAGTGTGAGTGAGTGTGAATGTGTGTGTGTGTGTGCGCGGGACAATGTGTGTCTCTTTACATTACATTACATTTCGTCATTTAGCAGACACTTTTATCCAAAGCAGCCTTGCAGCAGTAGAGTAACATCAACACACACACACACACACACACACACACACACACACACACACACACACACACACACACAGAGAGAGAGTTCTGTCCACAGCTGCTGCTGGATCGCACCTTCCCAGGGAACACTATTGATCTCCCCGCAAATTAGCATAGGAGGAGAGGAGAACATAGAGAGAGTGGAAGGAGGAGAGGAGAAAGGGAGGGGGTGGAAGGAGGAGAGGAGAACATAGAGAGTGTGGCGAGGCTGCCAAGCTTTACGGGGTTCCCGAACTACAATTTTGCATGATCTGTGTTTGAAAGAGCCTATAGTCACTTTCAATGTAATCCCGGCGGGTCTTTGATGCACGGCGCAAATGCGCTGTGAAAAATGGCTCCTGTCTGTTGCTGTGGTTTCCTCGTTCTCCTCCTCCTCCTCTCGTTCCGCCTGGGACACAGGAACGGGGTCCGGCTTGGGTTTGGGACCAGGCGCTGGAACCGGATCGATCATGTTGACTACCGCGAACAACTCATCCAGGTTCGCTGCCCTGCAGCAAGGTGACCAGCTCGGGCAGCGCGCCGAGGGGCGTTTCAATGGCGTTTCTCCTACTCTGCAACAACCCGTTTTCTGTTCTTCCTCCTCCCCCATTTCAAAACAACAGCTGCGTAGTTGTTTGTTCACGTGTTGTCGGCTTGGCTTTGAGGCCAGGGACCTGATACCATGTCACAGGCTGGGGAAGTCTTTGAACTACGCGCTGCACTAATAAAAACAAAAACACGTCAAACACGTCTTTGGCTGGGAGGCACATTCCTGATAAGACGTTAAAGACGTATATGGCCAGGAATGAGTTAATTAATTAAATAAGGAGCGGTGTAGTACTGCTCCCTTTGCACTAGCAAGCGCAGACCGCAGTGAATAGATAGGCTAATTATTTTTGAAATAAAAAAATTATTTAAAATAAAGATTTTGTTTGCTAAAAATTATGCAATAATATGTTATGTATTTATGAAATGATTAGGCTACATCTATATTTTTTCAATAGGCTACATTTTGACTGGGCCGGTAAATATTCTATAAGGCCGGAATTCTGGAATGTTGCCGCTCCATTGGCCGGCCAGAAAAAATCGTAGTGGAATCCCTGCTCCACCTGTCTAAATAACATAATTATGCCTTAACTGCATGCTACCACTTCATGTAGGCTACAACTGTTTATCTACTACCATACAGACTGACACTCAATTTCAAACATTTATTCATGCAAAAATCAAAACAGCAAATAATAAATAAATAAGATAATAATTAATGACTAACTATTAAATAACTAACAATAATTACTAACGAAAACATATTTAGAGTTTTTACAATTTATCAACACGTTTCTCAAAAAGAGAGAAGTAGCGCTCCGCGCTCTCTGAGGCTGCTCTCTCCCTGGCCTCCTCCCTTGCCACTGCCTGCTGCTCTCTTTCCTCCTCCTTCTCTGCCTGCTCCTTCATCAGCTGAAGAAGGCCTTCACCGACCCTGGCCTTCTTCTTAGGTGGCTTGGGAGGGGAAGAGGGCGGGGAGGAGGTGACAACGCCACCTGTAGTGGCAGTTAAATTAGCTGCCACTACCAGAGTTGGGTTCACTGAGTGCTGCCCCTGGAGGACAGCATCCATCATGCTGTACCACTTCCAGGTGGTAGCCGTCACCCCACCCTCCTTTACTCCCTAAGATCCTGAGAAATAAAACCATACAAAATGAAAGAAGACTGAAAACTAAGCTTGAATGGCTTCACAAATGTTGTGTTTGTTGGAGCGCTATCCTGCTATACATTCACTTCATCTGAAGTTATTATTGATAGATTTCTCTCCCCAATCTCTATTTTTTTGATCAAACATTTCCTCCATAGGCCCAGTTTGGACTCAACAGAAGGTGGATACTCCAGCATGGCGGCCCTGCATGCTGATATGAAAAATATGCAATTACAGAGATGATCTTGTCATTTGTTAATTCAAATATATCTTTGATTCCTGAAGTACACTTGTAGGTCATCGGGTGAGCTGCCTCTCCTTCCTGCCAGGAGATATGGTGGCCGTAGGGATTAACCATTAGAAGGTTTAGTGCTGTTTATGGCCGGTCTGGGAAAACATTTAGGATAGGCTCAGTTAACCATAGAGGGCAGAGGTCACGGAGATCAGCCGACAAAAGGACATTCTATATGTCTCTGCTCAGTCACGTTTGGAAAACAACACAGGGTTTATGGCGTCTCTCTAAGATAAATGGTTACAAGTGCATCCACAGAAGTGGGGAAACATTCCACCAGATGCCCCAGCAAGCAGAAGCTATGTGGAAAGGAAGCGTTTCTCTCATGTTTGACTATTGTTGCTTATTATTCAATATATATCCTACTGATTGACTGACTGGTTTTGATATCTGATATGGAATAAAGATTAGACTATACATTCGATGTGCTAACCAGCACAGAGCAGAGGAGAGGAACCATGATTTGAATCTAAGACGGCCCGGCTGGGAATGTTGGATGATTTGTAGAATATATATTGGTTGTCATATGAGAATAGAGTGTGTTTAGATCAGTCTGATGTTGTATTTCTGTGTTTTGAATAACTTCAAACTTGCATTACTCGCTACACAATAAGGGAGCTATATCATATTTAGATAAATAATAGCCTATTGTTATTATTGTAAGCAAATGGAAAATAAAGGTATAGTCAAATTAGTTGATAAGTGGTAATTGATAAGAGTTTCTCATCCGGGTTAAACAGGGTGAGTTTTTCTCTGTTTTGATTGAAGAATACGCTCTCATTCTGGTTACATCCTTATAAGGGTGGTTACAGACCGAGAGACAGTAAGTCTGAACTGTAAGATGTTTAAATCCAGTTCAGACTGGGATTAACCCATGATTTAGCTGAATTTGATCTTATCCAGAATATAGTTTAAGTTTATCAAGTCTAACAATAACCTTACATAATGTTCTAAACTAGGACTTTAATAGGTAAATAGCTAAATTAGCTGACCCAAATTATAAGAATCAAAATAGGAATTTAAAGTAAATATATTAACAGTTGCTTTGGTAGATAGGAACCAATAGATAACTATTTCAAGGAGAAGGTTAGTACTGTGACCTCCAGTGGAAGCCAGGTCACAGGATGTGGACAGAGGAGGAGGAGAAAAACACGCCTGTCAAGTAGGTGGCCACCAATACCAGCACAGCAGTGAAGGATGACACTAGATGGAGGAGGAACCATACCGGAAGACAAACGCCCCCAAGGAAATGTACTTTAAAAGCACAGGCAAAAGAAAAGGGAGGGGTCGGTTTGCAGGGGTCTTCTTTTGACCTGCTACATATTTTGCTGTGAGGGAAAGACCACTGGAAATCCACCTCAGAGATCTCTGATGGGGTAATATAAATACTTGACCTGTCTTTGTACTGAATATGCTAAATCCTCTATATAAAATAATGTTCTAAATATCAGAATTGCTTGTTGTATTGATTTTTCATATATCTGGAATAATTGGACACTGGAAAGGTATTAACATATGTCACACCTTCTGATTGGAGTGAGCTGTTTTTAATTAGGTTGAACGAGGTACAGAGAAACCCTTTCCATCAAATGGTGACCCTCGACGCGATTCCAGAGAAAAAAGTAAGCATTCTGATCAAGCATTTCAGGAAAACAGTGGTTTAACATCCCGGGAAAATATCAATAAAGGGTTTACGGATTACCTTTTTCATAAAAATATCTGCATTGGCTATTCTAAATTATTGTTACACTAACTGGATTCCACAAATGCTGTAATTTATCAATCAAATTTAGGAACCGTACAAAGCTGGTCAGACACGTGTTTTGATATTTTGGAAAGATTTGTAGGCGAGATGTACTTTAAAACATCTGCCAAAGGGACCGAGCGCGTGTGAGAGAAGTGATTAACCTCAAGACCATTGCCCATGAACGAGCGTATGTGAGCGGATAACAGTAATTTCCTCAAGACCATATAGCTCTCGAATGCATGTGAGGAATAACAGTAATTTTCCAAAATCATAGCAAAGATATGTATTTATACAGAACCGGTGAGTTCTGGAGAATTCCGCTTTGTACAGAGGGCATTAATGCTCAGGTTTTTGCATTTTATTGTAATATATCTTGAAGGTTTTGGTATAATATGAATTGTGAAAAAATCAGCTAACTAAGATCATAAAAGATTATTTAAAATGGGGAAGAAATAACACTGAATTGTCTAATAATAGTAATATCAATATCCATATTTTGAGTTGAATTTTAGATTCTTCCAATTTATGTTGCTATGTAAATTAGACACAAAGGTTTATGCTATAAATTCAAACAACAAGGTGAATTTAATGCAAGATTAGGTCACGTTGGGTTAGTATTCCTTTGTATTTTTGTGTTATACTGCTTTATGATCCATAACTTTGCTGTAAGTTTGAGAAGAAGAGAATGAATGTAAATGATTTTTAAATTCACTGTGCAGGGACGCCTGTCACAGTGGAACGGTAATATGTAAGAGTATAGTATATAAATAGAATCAACCATATTTTGACGCTTATGAAAAAACTGTTTGTGGAAGAACAACACACCATAAGTTGATGCGCGCAGCTTCTAACCAAGGGTCCGGGTGCAGGCAAATGGCCGCAGCTGTGATGGTGCTGGCACTTTTACTGTCTGAGTGGGCTCTGGAATGTGGCAGGAGAAGTCTGTGAGGAAACGCCGCCCCGTCTGGCAGGCGGAGAATGGTAGATAGCCTAATATTGTTAATAAATGGCAAATTTGGTCATGGAATGTGACCTCCAAATTATTCAATTTATTGGAGAACAATTCGAGTATTAAGCGACGTTTGGCTATTTCACTGAGCATTAGGCTTGCCGTTACCAAATAGCCTATTAGATTATTGATTATATTTGGCTGCATGCGCGGGATCACTGAGGTAATGTTATTTTAAAATAAGAGCCTTTGGCAAGCAAATTCTGAGGAATCGATATTTGATCAAACTGCGTGAATAACATGTTTTTTGGCCAAAACGTGGGATCTTTTCCCTCGGTCTGGCCTACGCCCTGCACCCTAAATTTGCGGCTAGGCCGTCCTGCAACACGGGCGTCAGTAGGCCGTCGTGAAGTCAGCTCACACTTACAGTAAAACGACCATGGAGCCGGGATTAATATTGCATGAAATAAGTCACGCTATGCACAAAAGCGAGTCTGAAAATCAACACCGCAGTATTGTAGTAATTATAGTAAACGATTGACTGTTAAATCAAAACAGACATCGACAACCTTTATTTAGTTTTTGTCTGCCTGTTAGTCTGTCTGTCTGTTTGTTTGTCTTTTATCTGTTGGTCGCAAGCAAAGCAAACTTCGCATCTCGATGGGCAGTGTGTGCCCTCAGTCTGGATTTGAGTGTGTGTGTGTGTTTGCTCATGTGTGGCGCTTCCATGTAGACAGATGATCAGGATCGCATCACACTTTTCGCATTTCTCTGAGTTTTGCCTCTCCTCCGTCCGTCTATGTGTTAACTCTGTAAAGCAGTAGCAGGCAGAATCGATTCACTTGTAGATTGGCTGAGCAGCATCACGTGTGGTGAGATACAGTGTATGCATTGGTCTGTGAGCTTCCTGACAGATAAACCTGTAATACCGTAAAGGCTAGAAAAGCCTATGCCGGTTAGAATGAAGACGCTCCGTGAAAATGTAACTATTTAATGATTTGTTGGTTATAGGGCTCGGTCCGGATGGAACGGCGTCTAGGTCTGGATGTGGACCGCTTGGAAAAACGCTGTGTTTGTTGTTCTTGGGAGGGGGGTTTGAGGCGCTGTGTTGCTTGGTGAATGTGTGTGTCTGTATGCCTGTGCTGATAGGAGAATGGAGTAGTGTGTGTGTGTGTGTGTGTGTGTGTGCGCGAAAAGGGGAGAGCATGTATGTACCGTATGTATGTTTGTGATTGAGTGTGTCTCGCGTTACTTTGGTAATGTACAGTTTGATCCAAGGGGGGCTGCTTGGGTAGTATAGGCTGCAAGGCATTACACCAGGAGGCTGCTCTAAGTGGCTGATTATCTAGGGATAAGTTCATGAATGTTTGAGTTGATTTGAGTGTGATAATTACAGACAGATAGGATTTGAGTGGGTTGGTATGTGTGATGAAGTTTGTGGAATGTGGGTTTTTATGTGGATGGTTGGGAATACAATGCTGATAGTATGGGGCGTGAACGTTCATTGTTTCTATGGAGAATGAAAGCATTGATTATAATATTTAGATTGGCGAAATGGTGCTGTGTTTTGTCGGTGTGGCTGTGATATGGGAAGTGATGTCTGTTACTCGTTTGAGGTGTCAATTGATCTAATGATTATTGATAGTTGTTTGATTAATTTAGACCAAAGGGGGGTCCCCATACATTGTGGAATGCATGGTGAATGAATGCATAGAATATAGAATGGACCCAGATGGAGGGTTAAATCTCAGCAAAACACACTGACGAAGTGTCAGATATAATGAGTTATGAAAAATAGATTGGACTGGGAAATTACAGCAGTGGGGAACACTGAATACTGTACATTATATAGTAATACGTACTGAATAGAAAGTTTGCAGTGACACATAAAATAACAATAGTTATATGATGAGTTTGTTTAGTTGACAACTTTGCATAAATGAAGGGTTTGTTGATTAACTTGAAAATTCTCTCTGTCGTCCCTATAGAAGAACTAGCTCAGACCCAGGTAAGATACACTATCATTTTTCCGTTTGAGAAAAGCTACACATAGTTAAATTTATACTTAAAGTACGCTGGAGATGTTTTTAAAAGTATTTATAAATAAGTCAATGCCCTCTGAGGACAGACAGTCTTGAGTTTGCGTTTGGAGTATTTGTGAACAATGTTGGCCCTCACTGTTTTACCTAGTGGGGTTATGCCATCCCCAAAATTACTCAAGTGAACTGCCAGGGGTCTAGCCCGCCCCTCCCCCACTCACAGCACCTTCTGGGGTTACCCTCCGCCCCATTGTTTATTGCCACAAGTCTACAAGGTCAATACATTGTCACTCTGTAAGCTGTGAATGTTCACTCAGGAGTCATCTTGTTTATGAGGTGCATTGCAATCAAATTATAAAAGTAAACAATTGGATATGTACTCACAGAGTATCTCAAACATTATCTGCCATACAAGCGACTTGTTGTACTAATAAAAATACAAGAAATTATTTTGTTTAAAATACAGGCACATTGTGAAATCTGATGTTTACAGGTACAGTGGTACGCCACCAGAGGACCACACACCGGGACAATTCCAATATCGAAGATGTGGGTTTCATTTTTGCATAGTGGGATCTAAGCAAATCATCATGCACTCATTTGGTTACAAATGGAATCAAGGGGGTATGGGTGTAGCATGGGTCAAGGGGGCAACCATATTATGACGAATTTGGAAATGATTAGATGCACTAATGGGGTTAAGTTGTGTTTGTGCTGAGGTTTAATGTTGTCTAAGTGGGTTCCAGGAAAGATATGGGAACAGTTATGTTACTGAATGAACTGAATGTTGTCGTTGGGGGGTTTCAACTAGAGGTTTATGTTAGATTCAATAAGGAGCCAAGTTGAAGTGGGTAAGTTGAAGAATATGTTTAAAATAACTCAAATCACAGTGTTAATGTTGCAGGGAGGAATGGAACTGGAGTAATGAGACGAGCAGGTGGTTTCACACCTCTATTGGAGGTGTGAAAAGGGGGATTGATAGATTTCTCTCCCCAATCTCTATTTTTTTTATCAAACATTTCCTCCATAGGCCCAGTTTGGACTCAACAGAAGGTGGATACTCCAGCATGGCGGCCCTGCATGCTGATATGAAAAATATGCAATTACAGAGATGATCTTGTCATTTGTTAATTCAAATATATCTTTGATTCCTGAAGTACACTTGTAGGTCATCGGGTGAGCTGCCTCTCCTTCCTGCCAGGAGATATGGTGGCCGTAGGGATTAACCATTAGAAGGTTTAGTGCTGTTTATGGCCGGTCTGGGAAAACATTTAGGATAGGCTCAGTTAACCATAGAGGGCAGAGGTCACGGAGATCAGCCGACAAAAGGACATTCTATATGTCTCTGCTCAGTCACGTTTGGAAAACAACACAGGGTTTATGGCGTCTCTCTAAGATAAATGGTTACAAGTGCATCCACAGAAGTGGGGAAACATTCCACCAGATGCCCCAGCAAGCAGAAGCTATGTGGAAAGGAAGCGTTTCTCTCATGTTTGACTATTGTTGCTTATTATTCAATATATATCCTACTGATTGACTGACTGGTTTTGATATCTGATATGGAATAAAGATTAGACTATACATTCGATGTGCTAACCAGCACAGAGCAGAGGAGAGGAACCATGATTTGAATCTAAGACGGCCCGGCTGGGAATGTTGGATGATTTGTAGAATATATATTGGTTGTCATATGAGAATAGAGTGTGTTTAGATCAGTCTGATGTTGTATTTCTGTGTTTTGAATAACTTCAAACTTGCATTACTCGCTACACAATAAGGGAGCTATATCATATTTAGATAAATAATAGCCTATTGTTATTATTGTAAGCAAATGGAAAATAAAGGTATAGTCAAATTAGTTGATAAGTGGTAATTGATAAGAGTTTCTCATCCGGGTTAAACAGGGTGAGTTTTTCTCTGTTTTGATTGAAGAATACGCTCTCATTCTGGTTACATCCTTATAAGGGTGGTTACAGACCGAGAGACAGTAAGTCTGAACTGTAAGATGTTTAAATCCAGTTCAGACTGGGATTAACCCATGATTTAGCTGAATTTGATCTTATCCAGAATATAGTTTAAGTTTATCAAGTCTAACAATAACCTTACATAATGTTCTAAACTAGGACTTTAATAGGTAAATAGCTAAATTAGCTGACCCAAATTATAAGAATCAAAATAGGAATTTAAAGTAAATATATTAACAGTTGCTTTGGTAGATAGGAACCAATAGATAACTATTTCAAGGAGAAGGTTAGTACTGTGACCTCCAGTGGAAGCCAGGTCACAGGATGTGGACAGAGGAGGAGGAGAAAAACACGCCTGTCAAGTAGGTGGCCACCAATACCAGCACAGCAGTGAAGGATGACACTAGATGGAGGAGGAACCATACCGGAAGACAAACGCCCCCAAGGAAATGTACTTTAAAAGCACAGGCAAAAGAAAAGGGAGGGGTCGGTTTGCAGGGGTCTTCTTTTGACCTGCTACATATTTTGCTGTGAGGGAAAGACCACTGGAAATCCACCTCAGAGATCTCTGATGGGGTAATATAAATACTTGACCTGTCTTTGTACTGAATATGCTAAATCCTCTATATAAAATAATGTTCTAAATATCAGAATTGCTTGTTGTATTGATTTTTCATATATCTGGAATAATTGGACACTGGAAAGGTATTAACATATGTCACACCTTCTGATTGGAGTGAGCTGTTTTTAATTAGGTTGAACGAGGTACAGAGAAACCCTTTCCATCATTATACAACAGCTATTTTGACTTGCAATAATTATGGAAGCTGAAATACTAATGCCAAAAACGTTGTGTAATACCAATTGACTATTTGTTTTCACTTTTCACTTTTTTGAGCTGATGAATTCCACAACTGGTTGACAAGTTATTTGTGTTGGTCATTGCATCTGTATAATACTGTACATTTTCTCTACTAGTCAAAAGAGTTGCATATTATCTTGGCTAACCTAACTGCAGTTAGTCTCAGGCATGCCCTACCACTTCAATGCTGAAAAGTAGATACATGCTATGTTACCTTGTATCTCTCCTTCAGGTTGTTCCATTTCTTCATGGCCTGCTTGGCTGTCATTGGCATGGCAGACTTTTGGATGAAAACACTGGGCAAATAAAAAATTATAACAACTTAAAAATAATTGAATAACACAGCACTTGACAGAGATATTACAGTGAATAACACACAAGCTGACAGAGACTATTGACTGATGTAATTATGGTATGAGTATGATAATACAGAAATTGATTCTGAAGACAGTATTGCAGTTTGGTGTGCATGGCAGTATGCATACAGGGAATAATTGAGTGACAGTTCTACAAATCAGTTATTATTGTTAGTATTAGTAATGGTGTTTAACTTGATAACTAACTTACATCATAACTGTCAACTGTACTACTGTACGTACGCAGGCGCACGCGCACACACACACACGAACGTTAGGCTACTCATTCCCATCCATTTGTGGCGGCGTGTTTTCTCCCAGTGAAGAGGGTCTCGTGGGCGCCTCTGAACTCGATGAGGGCCGTGGTAACGTCAGTAGCCTACTCTGCTTAATAACATTGCAAGAGATGTTACGCTAGATTTGCTATACAATTTCTTTATAAATGTAGGCTATGTAATAAGAGCAGTGGCACGAAAATTCAGATAATCTTACAATTGGGATTTTTTATCCCATTTTATGCCCCATTAGTGCTCACTTGATTTCTTAATCCTGGTTGCTACTCCATCCTCTGCCGATCTGGGGAGAGCCGAGACTGGCTCCATGCTTCCTCCGAGACATGGGCAGTCAGCCAGCTGCTTCTTTTCACCTGCCAGAGGAAGCTTCACCGGTAGGACATAGCACGTGGGAGGTTCACGCTATTCCAACCAGTTCCCCTCCCTCTGAACAGGCGCCCTTAACGACCAGAGGAGGAACCACATTAGCAACCAGGATATTGCATGTTTTTGTGAAGGGGGTTCCTATATGAAGGAAACCCCCGGGAGGCACGGGGAGAACATGCAAACTCCACACAGAAAGGCCCTTTTGACGACCCCACCCGGGCGGTGGGCACTCGAGGACATGCGGACGGGCACGCATTCCTTCAGCATTCACATCGTCCCAGGTGGGAATCGAACCCACGACCTTCGAGCTGTGAGGTGATAGTGCTTACCACTACACCACCGTACCTCCCTCCATATAGCTTTTTAACATTTATTTTTGCTCCACTTTTCACCACAAACTTTCGTAAAGTGGCAATTATTGAAACCCAGTACCCTGCTCGTAGGCATCAAATATCGTCAGAAATTACTTTAGTGATGAAATAAAACTTTTAACTCATTGAGTGCCATGGACGAACATGTTCGTCAATTGCGTTTTTTGATGGGGGGGTGTCGAACTAAGCCTCTTACATCGCCTCTTACAATATGGGAGCTATTGAATGTGTCTAACCTATTTTACAGAACCCTTAGGTGGCGACAGTGCTCTCCACATAACAGAAAGGCAAGGAAAAAACAAAGAAGAAGTCGTTATGGAAACGGAAATCGCATCGCATCCGTATGCATCGATATGCTGAAGCATAACGTTACTGCAGCTGTGCCTGCAGCAGCCAATCTGCTCCCACAATTGAGCCGCTCCGTGTCGGTTGCGACAGCACATCCGCACATCCACACCGTGGAGTTGTTATTATTCTCAACTGGAAGCATGGTTGCCGGTGACAAACACACGCGGAACGCTGTAAAAAAGCTGGATGTCGCGCACCCTTCACTGTACGCACAGCAAACTCAGCAGAGAGCCACCACAGACACTCCCATACAGGAGGAGTGTGCAGTTGAGGCGGGGTGGGGCGGGGCGGGGCGGGGCGGGGGGGGGGGGGGGGGGGGGGAGGGCACGCAGAGCAGCACACAACACCCAGGCAGCAGGACAGGATTGACAAACGCAAGCCAGAATATCCGATGCCCACCAGCAGCAAATCAAGACCAGCAAGAAGCTGCAACCAGCAGCGCACGCAGGGGCCAGCGCTGCTGGTTGTAGCTAAAAAATATTATTCTGCCAAACAAAATTCCCTGGCCTTCACTGTTTTATTGAAGGAAATTATTTTTGAGGTGTGACTACATTAGAAAAGATTAGCTTCAGAGTCAGTGATGTGCTTGAAATGTTTAATGTCACAAAAGGCCAATTATCTCAGCTTCTAGAAAAAAAATCCTGTTTTTGGATGAATCAAGCTATCTTCTCCGGCTCATAACTAAAAAACGGAAAATGGGATCAATAAACTTTTTTTTGCAGATGATAGAATAGAGTCTCATCGTTCTTTGTGCGTGTTCAGTGTTTACATAGTAATATCACACAATATTCTGTGGGCCTCGAGAAATCACTGAAAACGCTCTGAAACTCTGGCACTGGGAGCGTCCGTTCTCCAAAAGTGGCTGGCACTCAATGAGTTAATTGTAAAAAACCTACCTGAGCTTATGGTGTCTTCTGCTGCATTCAGCTTGCGACAATTGATGTAGAGCTCACGACCAGCCAGAGAGCATCCTCAGTAAAGGGGGTGTGTCGAGAACACATCCAGGAACTTTAAGCATTCTTGGCGAAATGTGAACTTTGTATTGGAACAGTACTTGGGCTGCGACTGATGACGTTTCACAGGGACACAAGAACAGACCGAACCCAAATTTAGAAACGGCCGCGTTATGTGTGCTTGTGACCTAGCAAGTTCATTCTTCCAAGAACGACTAGCAAGAACGTTCTCCCCAAGAATACAAGAACAAGAATGCATTCTTGGTATTGAGAAAGGCCCCATGTCTTGGTAGGCTACACAGGTGCAGCAGATAATCAATAAATGACAGTGGCTTGCTCCTGTGAGCAGTTTCATGCCAGTCAAACGCAACTGAAGGCTGTGTGTGTTTGTTCTTCCTCCGTCATGTTAAACCGGTATTCCAGTCCTTTTTAATGATGGCAGCCTCAACAGGTTAGGCTCAGGAAGGAGTTTGGAAGCCGATGGAATCGTTTGTGTTTTGACGGAGATGAGAAAAACTATGCGTTGTGGGAAACTAACTTTCTCGCACACCTGCGTCTGCTTGGCCTGCAGAGCACCATTCTGCAAGAGCCACAAATGCAAATTCTATTATTTCCTGCCTTTGCTTTCCCCCCCTCTCCCCGCCCTTTTTATCCAAGTAGGCTTGCCGTAGTTGTCCATTGCGCGCCTCTCCCCGCACAACGCGCCTTTTTCAAAGCAACCCAAATGCTCATTAGGTACTGACAGCTGTCAAGAAACAAGGTGGATTTGCGCGGAGTCTCGGTTTCTCCAATAACATTTCCGAGTCGAGGTCTTCAGTTGCACTCGTACAGGTTGAACCGCGTTGTGACTGATATTATCCAACAATTCCAAACCTACTCTCCATTCGAAACTGTTGCATCGTCTTCCGAGTTCTATCAAGACCTTTGACAGCGCTGTGTTCAAGGATCAAGTAGGCTACAACAGGTTTGTCATAATAATAACATTTTTTTGTATTGTACGTTGTCTCCTACCTGTTTATCTCTTATACCAATTTTGGTCCATCCTTTCATAAATAAAGGTCTAAAAGTGGTGACCTGTTTAAAGTGCGAATGGAGTTTCTACTAGTGTGAAAGAGTAGTGACAGTTGCAGCATGCTTGAAAAGTCTGTCCATAGGATTCCATAGTAAGATGGAGTTTTCATATTTAGGTGATTATCAATATTTCCAATTATATTTCACCTCATAGGACTCATCAGGATTTTTTTGGTTTTCTATCATTCAGGACAGCTCGAGGACCCAAAATCCATTGAGTTTTTATTGTGTTCAAGTAGTGAGAGTTTGACCCACATTTTTACTGGACTACTTGATATTTTGAAAACCTGGCTAGTAGACCAACAAATCACTATCATTGAGAGCTCTCTGTCAGCACATATTAACATTTCTTAACAGATTATCACTTGCATCAAAATGCATAACTGTTTAGGCAAAATCTAATTCAAAAAACGAAAAGGACACCACAATGGACGTCTCGGGCCCAAGCCCTTCTTCAGCGTGTAATGCAATTACAAAGATTACACGCTGAAGAAGGGCTTGGGCCCGAAACGTCCATTGTGTTTGCATTAAATCTTTAAACTTGGAGTGCTGTCAGAGCCAGATTAACACCCCCAGGGGCCCCGGGGCACTGAAGCTCCCAGGGGCCCCCCTTACCCATCGTCCGGATGTTTGGATGTTTTTTCGCCATATTTAGAGGAATATCTCATTTTAAATTAACTTTAGTATTATACTGTTATGTTATTATTCCGTTTCTGAGATTCAGTTTCTCACTCACTCATAGGCGATTCTAGGCTTTGCAAAGAGGTAGCACCAGCAGGATAAAGATGTTAGTCTGACTGGGAGGTTTCTAGGGCACAGCCCCTGGACAAAGAAATTTTGTACATTTTAAAGTAAAATGCATGAATCTGATGCACTCTGAGAGCAAAAGGAAGAGGCTAATCTTCACATTAATATCCTCTTCACTGTGCTGTGGCTTTACAATGATGAAAAAACATTTCCAATACAAAACAGCAGAGGGTGCCACAGGCATCCAATGAGACTAAATCATCAGACTTAATCTTCTTGGAAACACATTTTATTTTGTCCTGATTGGTTTTAGATTTGTGTCATAGTTCTGTGGAGCCCAACATGAGCCCGATTGCCCTATGGTTAATCCGGCCTTGAGTGCTGTCCTTTTTGTTTTTTGAATTAGACATTGTTTTTGGGGATCCAGTACCCAGTTTACATAGCCTGCTTGCTACTAAGTAAGGAGTTGCACTGCAAAAACGGAATTTCAAGAAAGCACAAAAATCCTTGTTTCAAGCATATTAGTCTTATTTTAAGTCTAAAAAGAAAAATAATTCTTGTCAAGCATGTTTCACATTAGAAATGTGTTCTTATTTTAAGAAAATATACCTTACATTTTCTTAACAAGACATTTAAGCTAATATTGAGCACAATTTTACCAGTAACAAGCTACAACAGTGGTTTGCATCATATCCCAGCAGAGGAACAAGATTATTTTCCTTATTTTAAGAGTAAGACTACTTGGCACAACTTCTCAATTTAAGAATCTTAAAGCAGCTACGAGCAAGATTTTCGATTGTTATTAAACTTAAACTTAAATTTAATATCAATGCATCACATCTTACCTCTAATAGTAGACGAGACCAACGCAGAGTAGTCTCGCTTGAACTCCGAGTGAATCGGCCAGTGTTAGTCTCTCTGTGGCCAGGGCAGATCAGGAAGTGAAATGAAACGGTTTGCAGCAGCCACTTCGGCCATAACCACAAAATAACTTCCAAAAAACCTGTTAGAATATAACGAGAGATGTTCGCGAGAGTATCCATGGCGTTCTCCTTGTTTATGGTATGTTGCTAGGCAGCGCGAACGGGGGAATGCAGGCAGCTGCGTTTCACTTCCGGGTTTAGCCGGTCCGGCGGTAAGGAGAGAGAGAGAGAGAGCCCCCTGTTGACGCGAGTTTAGACAGACACAGACTTAAGAGAGCAATCTCCGATTCACACGGCTTTGGTCTCAGCTACTATTATAGGTAAGATGTGATGCATCAATATTGTAATTATACTTAAGCAATATATCACGAGAGCAAGTGTGTTGTGATGAATATATCACACTGATAAGCTGTTATCCCACGAGGCCGCAGGCCGAGTGGGATAACAGCTTATCAGTGTGATATATTTCACAACACACGCTGCTCGAGTGCTATATTGCTTTTATAAAAGGGTTCCAAGTATAATAATATAATAATAATAATATGGGCTGATATATGTGCCACCTCAAATTGAATTCGAATTGCTCAACTTGAATTCGAAATTTTTAATTTTGAATTTGAATTGCTCTTTTTGAATTCGAAATTTTTCATTTTGAAATTGAATTGCTCTATTTGAATTCGAATTTTTTTATTTTGAAATTGAATTGCTCTATTTGAATTTGAATTGCTCTATTTGAATTCGAATTTTTTCATTTTGAAATTGAATTGCTTTTATATTTTGAATTTTTTATTTTTTAATGTGAGTTGAAAAACTGAATCTGAATAGCATAATTTTAAACTGAATTTATTTGCTTTGAAATTATTCAGTTTCCACATTCCTATTTCAAAATTCAATTCAAAATTTTCAGAATCTTGTGTTCAAAAATTTCAACATGTGTGTGCGCCATCCGGGTCCTTCAAGGAGGAAGAGGAGGAAGAGCAATCGAGCGCAGATTGACCGAACTCCTTTTTAGGTGAGGGGCCGAAGGCTGCTATCTGCTTTCGTTTTTGAGATGATCGATCCCCATTTTGAGGTTAGATGCTTTTTTCATATGAACTAAATAAAATTCTTCTGAACACGATTCCGTTTGTTGGCAGCCTCAAATCGAACGCAGTTTAATGAAAACGTAACTTATTAGATCAGGGAAACGTTATGGCAGTGCTATCGCAAAAACCAATCAAATGCTCGTTTTAGCGTCACATGACTTGAATCAGCCAATGATATTCCCGCAAACAGGACGTATAGGAAGTGTGAACAAACCATAACAAACGCATCACAGAACGAAGCCGCTGGTAAGTCTGTTGAGATAATGTTTAGCGAATATAATTCATAATCGTTTTAATAGTAATAGTAATACTACTTTGCTACATCTTTGATGCAGTCAATATTGGCAACCGGCTAGTGTTAAATGAATTGTCATCACACAAGTTGTCTCTTTGCTGGTGTTAGGCTACAGCTAACACCATGTTGGACGTTACCAGAGTGGGAAATTAATTATTTTGCGTCTTAAATCTACCAGCCACTTTAGTATTTCACCAGCATTTAGCTGCAGTGCTAGATTCTCACCCTGCACATAAGGCTGCTGTTGCAGTAGTGGCCTTGTGTCCATTCTAGACAAGGAAGACAAACCCCAAGACTGTGTTACAGTAGGCTAAGTGTATCTTGTCCTATAATTGACCAGACTAGACAGAGGTTGAAGTAGAAGAGATAACATTTATTACAAACGTTTACATCATCTGCAGCTCACCAGTTACTCGTGTCAATATTTTAACCTAAAATGTTTTAGCATTGATTTTTAAAAGAATTGCAAAGAATAACAGTTTTATGTTCTCCTGTAGGATGTGTTTTGGAGAGCATTGATAAAGGACTACCAGTACATCCCAGATCTCCAGAGCCTGAACAACGTTTTCTGTCAAGCTGCGAATGAGGGCTAGGTGTGACAGGAAACATGTCGTCACAGATTGTCTTTTGAAATGTAGCATATGAAATATAGCCCAATTAATTATAGTATATAGTAATCTTATTTTTTCCAACTAGAAAATGTTCAGTTTGTAGCAGCAAGGTGCATACCTCTGACACTAACACTGTGTTAAACTGTAAAGGTGGAGGTTACAGGTGTAGCCTCAGCAAGTGAGACATCCAGGTGGAATGAGGAGGATTCAGAGGAACTAATGCCAGGGTTTTTATTTACAAACCAAATCCCTTGATTAATGATGGAAAATCATGTGGACAGATGATTTGGCCTAAAAGACAAACAAGGTATTAACAAAGGATTTGATCAAACAAGGGAAAACTAATTAAACTGTAAAGTAATATAATAAATCTAATTCAAATCAAATACTCAATCAATATTCAAAGGAACTAACTATAATAAACTAACACTTCAAACGATGCATCTGCACATGGACAATCAATTGGGAAGAACAGAGCAGAGCAGCCTCCTCAACAGCATACATGGCCTACTGAGCTTCACCCAATCAACCACCCTTTATTGAG
This sequence comes from Poromitra crassiceps, assembly GCF_964638095.1. NCBI lineage: Eukaryota > Metazoa > Chordata > Actinopteri > Beryciformes > Melamphaidae > Poromitra > Poromitra crassiceps. The sequence goes on from NW_028151975.1 coordinate 98,996, forward strand.
CCCATGTGCAGCTCAATCAGGGCCCCAGGTGTGGCTGGTTAGGTGGGGCTGAACTGGTGGGGGGATTTTGTACAACTAACATTTAAAAAAGTCTAACATTGAAGTATTTTTTACTCTGAAGAAGACTAGAAGAAGATTACCTGTCAAAATGTCACTCAGCCCCTATTAATAAACGTGCAGACAGAAAAGAGTGCTCCATATGTCTTTACTCCAGGCAGTCTGTGAAGTGCCCAGGTAAAACTTCTTTCTATGTAGGTTCCACTATAACATTTCTAAATTAAATGCTGCCGGTCACTAACACTAACCCATATTTGCAGGCCACATCATCAGTGCACACTCATATTCATGCAACTCCATTATTCAGCACTGTAAATGTTACTGTTGCAAACAGTATGAATAGTTAATTGATTGTGTCCCACATGTTATTTTGGAATAAAAAAATATTCTATGCCCTGAAATGTAATGTCATGCATAATTACTTAGATTTTCTGACATCACATTAGGAGGGGTTATGCATTGTCATTTATGCTGTGATGGTAAATAAAAGGCACATATATGAATGTCCTTATTTATTACAGGTAAAACCAAACATGAAACTACTAACAAGTACTGTACATGTTTTATAAAATTTAATGATAGCCTGCATATCACTGTATAGATTAAGACTGTTCTTCACAGCCACAAATATCAATATGCAAGATGATTGGCAGGGTTCCTACATGCTTTCCATTTTTAAATTACATATTTTCCCATGCAGACCCTATGTTCTTGACTGGATTTGATTTATGTAGGTATTTGATAATGCATAGTGACAGCAGCTAGATAGTAAATAGCATCCCTCTATCTGAACATTACTCACATCAACAAAAACTGGACTCAAAGTGGCTACAACATAAAAGCTGTCTTCCCCAACGTCAACGACGGGTCTTCATCCCATACAAGGAGCAAAATGATGTGTAGTAGCATGGAGACACAAGAGTATGGTGGTTGCAGAACATCTCTCCAAATCTGCGGGTATCTGCTGCAGTCTGCAGGTTTGGGTCCGTGATAGACACAGCTAGCAGTTGTCCTGTTCCCCATCCCACCGTCACAGTTAGTCATCGCCAGAGGCAATGTTCTCTCTTCTTGGAATCTCTAATAAGAGAAAACATAGTAGTTACTGTATGTTACATGTGTGGCCAGCGTTGCTAACCTAGCTTCTGAAATGTTTACGGCTAGAATTCATTAGATCGATAATGCTACCGTAGCCTAATCTAGCTAACGTTAACGTTACCTCCACCTCGCTAGCTATAGCAACATACTGTTCTAGCTACAGCCTACAAGGAAAATTCATTCATTTATCAAATGTCTTTATCTTACCAAACACAATTACGCTAGTTTCTGAGATAATATATAGTGTGGCATATACCTGTGAATAACATGTAATGTAAATGCTCAACATTGTGCGTTTATTCTTACCTGGAAATCACACATCAATCCGTAGCTTGTTTCTGTGGCAGTTAGCCTAGCTAGTTGGCTAGCTAGCCAACTAGGCTAAGCGCCACAGAAACAAGCTCAGCTGGTGTAGCTACGTTACGTTATGCCGGTGAAAATACATGGTAACCAGTTGGTATTTACCGTGGTTGGTGTCCTCTCGTCCATGATGATGAGCAGACAATGGAAAGACTGGCGGGCGGCTAATTTAATACATCCGTGGGAGCAAAGACCTGTGGTGTAAGGTGTAATCAGTACATGATGTTGACCTGTTGATGATGTCACGGGGTCGGGGGAGGATCAGTTCCGGGTTCACGAGATTCGCTGTCATGTACTGTTCAATGATATATACTGTATAAACATCCTTGTTCAACTCAAAGTGGTCTTCTATGATTGTAGCGAACCTGAATACAACAAGACCAAATAGTTCTAGCGGGAGTGGGTGTGTGGTGCCTCGGCCAAAAAGGAGTTAGGTCAATCAGCGCTCGATTGCTCTTCCTCCTTCCTCCTCTTCCTCCTTGAAGGACCCGGATGGCGCACACACATGTTGAAATTTTTGAACACAAGATTCTGAAAATTTTGAATTGAATTTTGAAATAGGAATGTGGAAACTGAATAATTTCAAAGCAAATAAATTCAGTTTAAAATTATGCTATTCAGATTCAGTTTTTCAACTCACATTAAAAAATAAAAATTTCAAAATATAAAAGCAATTCAATTTCAAAATGAAAAAATTCTAATTCAAATAGAGCAATTCAAATTCAAATAGAGCAATTCAATTTCAAAATAAAAACATTCGAATTCAAATAGAGCAATTCAATTTCAAAATGAAAAATTTCGAATTCAAAAAGAGCAATTCAAATTCAAAATGAAAAATTTCGAATTCAAGTTGAGCAATTCAAATTCAATTTGAGGTGGCACATATATCAGCCCATATAATAACACTAAGTCCGACTGGCATTTTATTCTGATAGTCAGTTGAAACACTACTGAAGGCGGGACCTCTAGCAAGAAGATAGACGTGCGGGTGATTTGATTGGATCGTTCTGGAGACTGAAGTCGACATTGGCCAATCCTGGCGCTTGCTGAGAGCAAAGCCCGACCAGGGGCCGGTTGCACCAATGGCGGCGATTGAGCCAGAAAGACAGTCTGAATGAAATTGAATGTAACGTTCCCAATTCTATGTATTAACTTCTAAAAAACTAACGGCAACATTTTGGAAGGCTAAGCCACACAACTAGTTAGTTATAATCTAACGTCGTGCTTTCAAAGACAGCGAACTGGCGATGTTACGACGAACACGGCTCAGTTGACCGCAGTTACGACGATGACGGTCAAAAAGGTCTCCGCGGAGATCTCTGTTACAGGCAGTTAAGACCAGTGTAAGACCAGTTGGTGCAACCGGCCCCAGAGCCATATGCCGACACCAAGTAACGTACTTTTAGTAAGAGAGTTGCACCATCATGCGTCCATAATGACTCATTGTACAAAGACTTGAAGGACTAGTGACCCTCCATACAGCAGATCAGGAGAAAGCTGTTTGGCTCGAGCGCAGTAAGAGAGTTGCCATGGTAACCAATAACCCATGGCCATGGGTTATTGAACTCGGTTACTGGAATTATACAATGGCTGTGAACCAATCAGATTGCTTGATTTGAGGTACCCATTTTATAATGTTTAATAACAATCGAAAATCTTGCTCGTAGCTGCTTTAAGAAATTATGAAATTACACCAGTTACTTATCTTTTTTTATTCAAGTGTCTGTCAATCAGAAAGAACATGTTTCACATTTAATTAACACCACATTGGGAAAGACCAAGTATAAACTTATCCACCATAGGGCACCACATGAATCAGTCTGAGGTTTTGTGTAGCCCAATCACATCTCCTAGGTAATATTTCATAGGGACATATTCCATATCCTTGTGAGTAAAATGATAATACGGAGTGAAATCAACAAGGTTATCGGCAGACATTAGTTCAATAGCTTGAGCCATGTGTGGAATCTCTATTTTATACGCCATGTAATCTCTATCATAACAAAGAGTATTGTGGTGCTGTTTCAATCAGAAGACTTGATGAATAACAATGATTTTATTATAATGATGATGAATGATCTTTACAGAATATTATGATGAGAAAGTTAGTTAGTCTTTGGAGCTTGACACCACAGGGAGATATCGAGATCGAGCTGGGTCAGCTCGAACAGCACAGCCATATATACCCCCCTGTGGAGTCAGGATACTGGTGCTGGTGAAAACCTCTGGATCAGGAACTTGGCGGAGATGGGGAGGTGGTGGGTGTGCACTGCCAGCAGGGTTTAGAGAGACTGAATGAGACACAGAAAAGCATATTTATGCACACAGCAACCATGTGATAGGCTGCCTGAAGGGGAGTGCCACAATGTGATAGGCTAGAAGTGCAGGTGAGCAAAGGTGAATGAGGTGATGTGTTGCTATGCTATTGGCTTATGGGAAACTAGGAGGCAACCACTGATTATTCAATTATCACCAGGAAGCTGACATGTTAACAGGTGAGCAAGCAGGAGAAGTGCAGTGACTGTGGAACCGGTGAAGATCAAGATCATCCTGTCTGAACCTACGTTAAAACTCTGCTTTCAATCAGGAGACTTGATGAATAACAATGATTTTATTATAATGATGATGAATGATCTTTACAGAATATTATGATGAGAAAGTTAGTTAGTCTTTGGAGCTTGACACCACAGGGATATATCGAGATCGAGCTGGGTCAGCTTGAACAGCACAGCCATATATACCCGCCAAAAGAAGGCGCAAGCTCCAAAACCCAGCATAGAACTTTCTAAAAGATAACTCACCGGGTGACAGGATCAGAAGTCATAATCTTACCGGGATGGTATGACAGCTGAGGGATTGAACATATCAGAGCAAGCAAGATAATTTGAATATGATTATGGCAGTTGAACAATAAATTAGATAATATCACCTGAATAGACCAGCAAAATGTGGTCGGCATTAACCCATGATGCTATGAATAGTATGATGAGCATTGCTGCAGATCTTAGGAAAATCTGCTAAAACCCACGTGATTGAGACTTGTGAAGCCCGTATGACTGAGGCCGCATGAACGGAGTCAGCAGTGACTCAGCCGCATGAATGGAGTCAGCAGTGACTCAGCCGCATGAATGGAGTCAGCAGTGACTCAGCCGCATGAATGGAGTCAGCAATGACTCTGCAGTATGAATGGAGTCAGCAGTGACTCTGTAGTATGAATGAAGTCAGCAGTGACTCAGGCCGCATGAATGGAGTCAGCAATGACTCTGCAGTATGAATGGAGTCAGCAATGACTCTGCAGTATGAATGGAGTCAGCAGTGACTCAGGCCGCATGAATGGAGTCAGCAATGACTCTGCAGTATGAATGGAGTCAGCAATGACTCTGCAGTATGAATGGAGTCAGCAATGACTCTGCAGTATGAATGGAGTCAGCAATGACTCTGCAGTACGCATGGAGTCAGCATTGACTTAGGTTGCTGAGACCGGCAGGCATGAGCTTAGCCCGTAATGATATGAATGATAAATGCATGAATGAGTTGTTGTAACTCGGATTGAGTGGCCCTGACCGCGTGACCAGACCCTTCCTGGAGGGCTGACCGTGGGTAGCTACTGGGACGTAAGTTGGGGCTTGGCCAGCCCCGGCTGGGTCACCTGGGCGAGGGTGTATGATGTTGCGAGACCCGAAACATCCTATGACCCCAGGGTACATCACTGAGGATACGTCCCAGTTATGCATCCACACGATGTTTTTTCTTTATTAGTTAGCCTGGCTTAGCCAGTGACTCATAGGAATAGACTATGTGACAATCAGGAAAGACTAGTGACTACTGGAGAGTCAGTTGACAGCCGGAACAGGGACGGCACCCGGGTAGCAGTATGGGTTAGCGCCCCAGCCTGCGTCTTCCGTGATAAAGAAGCCCAACAACCCACGAGAGGCCTTTTAGGAGGGCCATTCAAGCCGCAAGTGGAGACTGCAGTGCCACCAAGTACTGGTACTGCATGGTATCCACCAAGATACCATCACCTCGGAATGAGATGTTTGGAGTGGGGGATTCTGGTGCAGCGCACAGGTCCTAGACCTGGTGAGACGAAGGAGGAGCCCGGCCGGGTGGCAACCCACAGAGCCCGGTCCCTCTACGTACCAGAGCCCTCCCCCCCCCCTCCTTCCCCCACCCCCCGGTCCCGGCAGAGTAGTTCCGGAGCAGCGGATTGAGTGGCCCTGACCGCGTGACCAGACCCTTCCTGGAGGGCTGACCGTAGGTAGCTACTGGGACGTAAGTTGGGGCTTGGCCAGCCCTGGCTGGGTCACCTGGGCGAGGGTGTATGATGTTGCGAGACCCGAAACATCCTATGACCCCAGGGTACATCACTGAGGATACGTCCCAGTTATGCATCCACGCAATGTTTTTTCTTTATTAACTCAGGTAGCCTGAATGGAGTCAGCCTTGACTTAGGTGCTGAGACCGGCATGAGCTTAGCATGTAATGATATGAATGATAAATGCATGAATGAGTTGTTGTAACTCAGGTAGCCTGAATGGAGTCAGCATTGACTTAGGTTGCTGAGACCGGCAGGCATGAGCTTAGCATGTAATGATATGAATGATAAATGCATGAATGAGTTGTTGTAACTCAGATAGCCTGAATGGAGTCAGCCTTGACTTAGGTGCTGAGACCGGCATGGGCATAAGCTGTAATGATATGAATGACAAAATGAATGCACGTGATTAGCATGACGAGCATGAACTCCAGCAGATAATTCTAATTTAAATACCATGACCCGGAACGAGGAGTGCCGGGAAAGGGGGGCAGCCCCTTTTACACAGACAGATGAAATCCCCCCAAAAATTAAATACACGAATGACAGTACTGACAATGCTTACCGAGTTATTTAAGGTTTAAGGGATCGTTGAGCATCGATGATGGCCATGGCATCATGACGAACGTAGGAGGTATACGCCGAAGAAGACCAGCGGCCCATCTGCTGCAGGGAAGCCGTTGAGAGACCTTGCAAGGCTGCAGAAGTTGCAGCTCCTATCCTAAAAGAATGCCCTGAATAACGTTCTGGGTCTATGTTGCATCCACTGAGCACCCGTTTTAGGTGAAGCCTAAACCAGAAACTGGACATGGGATTATTTTCTGGGGTCAAAAACAGAGGGGCAAGAGGGTTGGAAAAAAGCCTCAATTTCAGAAATCTAGACATAGATTTGAAAGGGCAAAATTGGGAATCTGTGCTAGCGATAATAATGACACATGAACCACCTGTTTTTGAATGTTTGAGAGTGAGCCTAAAATGACCTGGGTAAAAATGTATATCTGAAACAGTCACATCTTTGCTAGGGTCGAACCTATTTGAAGTACAGTAGTAGTCCTTAAAAAACCATAAAAAGCTAGGAGAAAGGAGCAGTCCAACATAGAATCAACATAAGGAGAAATATAACCTTTTCTCAAAAATAACAACAGTTTGTGCAGAATGGAGAGAGTAATTGGTAGGCTATTGTCGAGTTTTGAGGGGAAACCCTTTGAAATACCTTTAAGAATTAGTTTAATGGATGGATTGGCAAACAAACTGGGAAATGATGGATCGAAGCATCTAGCATAGAACTGAATACCTGCTACCAAACCCTTGATATACTGGGGTTTGAAATGCCGTACCTCGGCACAATGAGAAATAAAAGCACAGACTGCGATGATTGAAACTGGCTTTAACTGCAGATTTAGAGAACAGCAAAACAAGGCAAAAGTCTTCCACGCAAAATCATATGTTCTCAGAGTGGAGGTCGCTAACCCTTTTCTCATAAAGAACCTGGCTGATTCTAAATAAGCTCCCAGGGAATGAGGCATCAGTACAGCACTAGAGCCGCTAGAGGGGGTACTGTGACTGGCCATGGGCTGGCATCTGGGCACAGCGTCCTGAAAACCCTGAAATTAATTCGAGATAGTGAGTCAGCAATAGTGTTAACATGACCAGGTACATGACGAGCTGTAAGAATAAAGTTATTTTTTATGGAAAGCCATGAAATATGGCGCATGAAGGGCATGATTGCAGGACATGAAGACCGGCCTTTATTAATGATGGCAACGACTGCTTCGTTGTTGCACTGAAGCGCTATGCGTTTACAACGCCAGAACTTCCCCCATACGTGGCAGGCTACTGCTACAGGATAAATCTCAAACAGAGCAGAGGAAGGAGCGATGTGAGGGAAATCTACCGGCCAGCTACATGAAAACCAGTCATTCTGGAAGTAACCTCCGAAACCCGCAGAGGGCGCTGCATCCGTGAAAAATTTAATAGAATCTGAGGATTGAATTAAGTCGTCATAGAAGAACGTGACACCATTCCAGTGCGCCAGTAGGTGCGACCAGAAACGAATGTCTGAATGATAGCCTTCGTCCAGCACGATGACGTCATGCAACTCATTTACTGAGGAAGCCAAAGTTAGCAGTCTAGAAATGAACGAGCGGCCCTGGGGAATAACACGGATGGCAAAATTGAAATGGCCGAGGAGCGAAAGCATTTGTTGCTTAGTTACAGATGGGGAAGATTCAAAAGACTTTGAAATGTGAATCCGCTCGAGTTTCTCCTCTGGGAGAGAAGCCTTCATCTCAACTGAATCTAGAATGATGCCTAGAAACTCAAGCCGAGTGGCTGGGCCGACAGTTTTCTCTTCAGACAGAGGAACACCCACATGATTGAACATGTGTTTTAATTTCGCTAGGGAGGAGCCGGAATTGTCATGAGGGGGATCAATCAACAGGAAATCATCAAGCAGATGCAGCAGTGAGGGGACCCGAACTCTGTTTAGGAGGATCCAGCAGAGCGCCTCAGACACCTGGTTAAATATAAATGGACTACTCCTGCACCCAAATGTGAGGCGTGTGGCGAAATATAGATTGGCTTCCCATTTAATGCCAAAATAATGCCACTGACAAGGGTGAATGGGCATGATTTTGAAGGCGTCGGTTATATCAGCTTTGGACAGCCATGCGCCCTGACCAGCTAATTTAATTAGCCTAATTGCGTTATCCACGGTGGAATAATGCAGGGAAAATGGCTCTCGGGGAATCAAGCTGTTGATGCTGGGAGAGGGCCCTGAGTGAGGAGCGGAGAGGTCGTAAATCAGCCTTTTCTTACCAGAATATTTACGAGTGGCAATGCCAATAGGACTGGAACGAAAAATGGGGAACGGAGAGGACTTAAAAGGCCCGATTAGATAGCCTTTGTCAAGCTCCTTTTGCAGAAGCTGAGACACAATCTCTGGCTCTTTTAATGCTGATTGGAGATTTTTGCACACAAGTGAGGAGGCCAGGGGAGAGACGACCCCCACTCGGAACCCTTGGGAAAGACCAGACAACAGGTGATTTACAAATACAGAGTCAGGATGAGTCGATAGTTCATATGCCAGGGCGGGGATGTTTATTGGAGTGGAGGAGGGGTGAGATTTCAGTATCTCCTTGAACCACGACCCCGCTTCTGCTGAGGCTGAGGGTGGAACTTGCGGGGACACGTCGACTTGGGGTGCGCGTCTTTGCAATAACTGCAAATATGGAGGAAAACACAATTGGGGTAAGCACATATATTTTCATTAAAGTTGTTACATATGGACTGATTATTAAATAACAGCACCTTGCGCCCATGGGAATCAACGCTTGCGTTGACTGATTGGGGAGCTTTAGCAGCTGGCTCAGGCTCCCAACTGAATGACTGGGGTTTGGGGCGAAAAGGAACTGTAGGGCAGAGAACGGCAGAGTGGCCCATGTTTCCGCAAGTGTGGCAAGATATTGCTTGGGCGCCTCCCACCAGCATCACAAGCAGTTCGGTGTCCAGGATAGACCAATCCACACTTGGTGCTTTCACAAAATATGAGATTTTTGATAAATAATCATCAGTAACATGGATATAATGACTAAGTGGGTAATGGCAAATAAGTTCAGAAAACTACATCACTTTACAGTAATACAGCCTTTAAAACAAGTAAAATACAAGCATGGCATATCACAATATTAATATACCGGTACACAATTTACAACAATATTTAGTCTCATATCCCATGCTCATATCCCAATATCTATATAATATTGATATATTGCCCAGCCCTACTAGTACACACATATCTGCATTTTTTGTATATCACTACATATCAAGTATCTGCAAATAAAATCTAAAATGCATCCATATCAACACTCAACCATATAGAAAGAGAAGCAGTATAGGACACCACACCTGGAGAGGCTTCAGCTACAGTATGCTTGCAGCAGACACTGCCGCCCTGCCTGGCCTGGTCTTCTTTGCCTTCTTTTTTCTTTGGATATAGGTGACCTCAGGAAGTCGGTGTCTGTGAACTTGTCTCCATGCCTCATTTTACTGTAAAAAAAAAAAAAATCCATCATCATTGGTAGACAGTACACACAAAAAACAACACTACTCTGTTGGTTACATTGGGGCTTTTCACACTGCATGCTCTTAGCCTGGGGCTATCTTAGCCCTGGGCTAACTTAGCCCCTTTGCACACTGCAGTTCTACTAGCCCACCCAGGGTTAGTAGAGCCCAGGGCCGTTTGAACCAGTGCTGCCAGATACATACAGCCAATGGCCCCGTCTCACACTGACAACTTTTAGCCCCGTGTTTAGACGAAAAGCCGGGGTTAACCCTGAAAAGTCGGGGTAAGTCGCAACCTTAAATTCCCACATTTTTAAACTGAATTTGGCCCGTAAATCCACCGCTGACTGCGAGCCCGTTTTTAAAGCGTGAGTGGTAATCTTTATACCATATGAAAGTAGAAGAAATAAGGAATTGATTGGGACGAAGCATGTCAACCTAGCATGTCGGGAAGGGGGGGTAAATAACGCTCCAAAGTTGATGAATTGGAATGTAACTAAACGAGTACGGTATGTTGATAGTGCAGGGGAAGGCACACTCTGGTTCCAGATGCAATAAAGTGTAATTTAACGCTATTTGACAACAGTTTCGGCCATAGACTTTGTCAAGTCTCATACAAACACAGTGCAAGACAGCCATTATAAAGACAGTTGGGCTGATTGAATGGACAACACCTGTCTTGTGAAAGCACACCTGAGTGTGATTACAATGACATCATAGGATCAGTCATGCAGTAATAGGCTACATTTTTGGTACTGGCGCAGATTAATCAAAACATTGATGTCACAGGTAGGCTGTATACCATAATATATCATGAATCTAGAGGTGGAGCCAGGACAGCCACCAGAGGTGGAGACGGGACAGGCACAGCCGTCAGAGGTGGAGACGGGACAGGAACAGCCACCAGAGGTGGAGACGCGATAGGGACAGCCGTCAGAGGTGGAGCCGGGATAGGGACAGCCGTCAGAGGTGGAGACGGGACAGGGACAGCCGTCAGAGGTGGAGCCGGGATAGGGACAGCCGGCAGAGGTGGAGCCGGGACAAGCTGAGGAGGTGGAGCCGGGACAGCCGCCAGAGGTGGAGACGGGACAGGGACAGCCGTCAGAGGTGGAGACGGGACAGGGACAGCCGTCAGAGGTGGAGCCGGGACAGGGACAGCCGTCAGAGGTGGAGCCGGGACAGGGACAGCCGGCAGAGGTGGAGACGGGACAGCCACCAGAGGTGGAGACGGGACAGGGACAGCCGTCAGAGGTGGAGCCGGGACAGGGACAGCCGCCAGAGGTGGAGACGGGACAGGGACAGCCACCAGAGGTGGAGACGGGACAGGGACAGCCGTCAGAGGTGGAGCCGGGACAGGGACAGCTGCCAGAGGTGGAGACGGGACAGGGACAGCCACCAGAGGTGGAGACGGGACAGGGACAGCCGGCAGAGGTGGAGCCGGGACAGGGACAGCCGGCAGAGGTGGAGACGGGACAGCCACCAGAGGTGGAGACGGGACAGGGACAGCCGCCAGAGGTGGAGACGGGACAGGGACAGCCACCAGAGGTGGAGACGGGACAGGGACAGCCGGCAGAGGTGGAGCCGGGACAAGCGGTGCAGGTGTTGACCCCGCTGCGCTGTAGCTGACTGCATCCTATGAGGAATCTGTGGGTTTTCCGTTCTGAACAGTCTGAGGTGGTCAATACTGACCCTGTTCAAAACCCTCCCACTGGATTCTTCCAGGAGGTCGGCACTTTTGTCCAACAGGGCTGTTATAACAAAGGGGCCAAGAAAGCTGGCATCCAACTTGCCACCTTTGCGCTGCTGGCTCCTCACGTTCTGTCGGAGCACCTTGTCGCCAACAGCAAACAGGCTTTGGATGTTGTGGGCGGCGAGTTTCTTCTTGGCCCTCTTGTGACTCTGTGAAACATTGTCATCGACAATGTTCTTGATTTCATCAAGAAGTTGTATTCCTTGAGAGACTCTATCTTCCTTGACAACATCCTCCACACTGCTGTCCACCTGTTGGTGAATAAGTGAAAATTCTTCAAAATGCACTATTGCTACTCTTTTCCCCAAAATCGAATTAAAAGTAATGTTGGTAGTACTTCACTTATTCATACGGTGTCAGGTAAAAACATTCCATCCATAATAAATTTAACCAAAATGGCATTTTCCCACACCTCATAGTGCTCTGGAATCTCCAGCGGATAACGGGCTTCCCGACCAAACATGAGGAAGTAGGGAGAGTACTTGGTGGTCTGCTGGACTGTGGTGCGTATGCCAAACATGACCGCATCCAAGTACTCGTCCCAGGTGTCAGGCTTGTTTCCCACCAGCTTGGAGAGAGCCCTGAGGAAAAGAAACATTTACTGTAGTTGGTATGTGGCACTGTAGCAAAGTGCATTCCTCTCTAAATACTACACTCAGCAAAACAAATGTCACCTTCCTAAAACAGTTATCACACACTTTTTAGACAGTCAATTTCTGACTTGTCAAGCTTTGCTTTCCTTACGTTTGAATGGTTGAGTTCATCCGCTCAACGAGGCCATTGGTCTGCGGATGATATGGCGCGGTGAGGCTTCTTTTGATTTTGAATTTTTCCATCACGCACCTGTTCATCTGTTAATACAAAAATATGATTTAAGATTACTGTCAGGTCACGAATTTCACTTAAACTCAATCCCTGCCAGAGTTTCAAAGGTAAAGTCGCCAGCCACCGCCATGGTTTCTGATCATTTTCACTCATTTTCCCAGACCCACAGTATGTATTCTTCTATGACTATTTAAACAGTGAATATCTCAAAGGACAGAAGAGCACATCTACTTTCATCCAATAAAAGTTTGATTCTACCTTCATCTATTTGTTAGTTATTGACACTTGAATGTAGGTAGTACTACCTGAATACACTGTCCCGAAAAAGCGGAGAACAATGTATTTTTGAGGTCATGAGCAAATCTACATGCTGAAATGTTGACGGTGTGAGAGTTGAGGAACTGCATTACAGAACTAGCCGAGGACAACTGACTTGTGGACATTTTAGTGAGCAGCGCCTGCCGCCTGGTGAAAAGAAAATCCTTCAGGTTTGAGTGACCGGCTGCCACGCTGTCATGGAATCCGTGGCTCGCTAAAAGCTGCCGGGCCCTGTGCTTTGAGCAGCGTCTGGAGCCGTTCTATGGAGCTTTTCAGGCTGGAGATTGTTTTTTTCCGTTTTTGTTTGTTTTTCTGTGTCCGAGCCTGTGTGCCTTCTTTGTTTGTTGTTTATTCTATAAAAACTGAAGGAGAAAAAAAAAATATATATATATAACAGGGACGGCACCCGGGAGCAGTATGGGTTAGCGCCCCAGCCTGTGTCTTCCGTGAGGAAGAATCCCAACAATCCACCAGAGGCCTTCTAGGAGGGCCATTCAAGCCGCAAGTGGAGTCTGCAGTGCCACCAATTACTGGTACTGCATGGTATCCACCAAGATACCATCACGTTGGAATGAGATGTTTGGAGTGGGGGAGTCTGGTGCAGCGCACAGGTCCTAGACCTGGTGAGACGAGGGAGGAGCCCGGCCGGGTGGCAACCCACAGAGCCCGGTCCCTCTACGTACCAGAGCATTTCTCCCCCCCGGTCTCCCCCCTCGGGGGGGGCTGACCGTGGGTAGCTACTGGGACGTAAGTTGGGGTTTGGCCAGCCCCGGTTGGGTCACCTGGGCGAGGGTGTATGATGTTGCGAGACCCGAAACATCCTATGACCCCAGGGTACATCACTGAGGATACGTCCCAGTTGCATCCATGCAACGTTTTCTCTTTATATATATATATATATATATATATATATATATATATATATAATACTGTATATAAAAAAGTGATATTTGAACAACGTTCAGAGGCATTCAATGGCGGAGAAGGAGTTAAAGAAATCTCATGGAATAACTAGAAAGTTCCACTCAGAAGAACATGTCATCAATTATGACAATCATCAAAATTATGACATCACTATAAACATCATGGTGGCATCATCACTGTTGACATCTTTGTGTGTCTGTTCTGCCACAATTATGAAAGAGACGACCAATCACATAACCTCCACCTTGACTTTTCCTCTGGCAGAGATGAAAATAGGTCTATTTAAAAAAAATCTTACCTCATTCACAAATTCCCTCCCTTGATCGGTCAGGATCCTTTTTGGGGCCTCAAATTGATGGACAAACTTCAGAATCTGGTCTGTCACCTCTCCGGCAGTTTTGGACCTCATTGGGTAGGCTTGTTAGCCTGACTCCACCAGACGGGGGCGGCATTGTTCCACAAATTCACAATCCACCTCAGTCTGGCCCTGGCCTCAGAGAGGCGTTCAAACCGGCCGCCACCCAGGCGCACCAATCAGCGTGAGCTAAGGGCGGGCTTTGCGAGACCGGATGTGACGCCACCGAGAGGCGCTGGACGTTTGTAGTTCTTTCACTATTCAACATGGCGGCGGCTACCGAGGCTAGCTCCAGTGAGCTAGTCAAACATTCTATTCAAAACAATAAGCTAACATAAACGTTAAACACTTGATCTTACAGTGAGTACGAAACCGTAACTGTATTGCTGTAACGTTATCAACTATGAACGTTAGTAAACAAGACATTGTTGTAGAATTTGGGGAGATAGCCTTCAGACGGTTGCTAGGCTGGGAGAACATAGCAGCCATCAGCTAGCTGTAGGCTAGTGAATGGCTAGCAGTTAGCCATTCACGCAAGTCACACAAACACAAAGCCCTTCTCACCACAGCCCAGTAAACATGCAATCTGTTAAACCATCATTTTTGTTCCAAATAGAAATAAATCATAACGTTAATCAAAATGCCACTGAAATATTAGCTAATCAACACAGAACTGCAAAGATCAGTGTGATGTATTGTCCCTACTGCTAGCTGAAGTGTATTCTGCTATGATTGTAATGTTGGCTGCTGTTTAATAAACCACGTTAACTCACGTTGGTGTCCGAGTGACATATTATGTTATACAGGCGAGATTAAAGATCTCAGGATAACAGGATGTTACTCGAGAAATTGGTTTATCGATAGAACATAGCTTAAGATTTTGCACTTGTACTTTCTTTAGATAGGGGGTAAACAAACTAACGGCATGGGAGCCAATACTAGATTATATCCAAATGCTGCATGGTGTAACCTAAAGGGTGCTTTTCCTCTTCTCCGTTGACGTCCTCTGGGCTCCAGGCAGCTCCCTTTCGCAGATTCATCTCTGACATAAACATCTTTATGAATTTACATCATCTTATCATTTTACCCAATCGTGCCTCAAGACCAGCAGATTATGTAACAACAACACCACACGGCCGTCTTTTCTCCGTTTAGTTTATTATCACAAAAGTAGCAAATAACATTCTCCAGTCATGCGTAAACATCTACCATTCCACTGACAGATATGCTAAAATTCACCAGTCCTTAATGCTAAATAGTAGCGTTAAATCATTATATTGTATCAAAGTATTTGGTTGTTATTGAGCGAGCTACTGTAACTTGTCCCAATTTACCCCCGGGGATCATTAAAGTCTTTCTGATTCTGATTGCCATGATCATAAAGGCTAGAGAGCGTTGCGTCTCCATGACGTTAGCCGTCCAGGCCAGTCCAGGGTGCGTGCCACTCGGTGTCATATCGTGTCATCAGTTCCCTGAAGAAACGAACAACGATATGTGTTAGTCATGAATTGCTGTTAACGTTATCAAATCAATAATCATCAGACGTAGCACCCCAACCTCCAAATGTTGCTAACGTTAGCGTAACATCAGTTAATCCAATCAGTTACATTTAACGTGCAAAATGGCCTACCTGCACTTCATCCTCAGTCAGACATCTGCAGTAATTCTTCTTTCTTTTGGCAAATTGAATAGTCAATGGTTGCACCCAATATTCACCGTACAAAAACAGCAAAAAATCTGCGACCTCCATGCTAACTAATTAGCAATTGTAGTCCTAGCCGTTCGTGTTCCCCAGCGAGGGTACGTCATGAAGGCAAGTCGATCTGATTGGTTGGCGTTGGCACGCCCAGACAGTGACAGACAGACGGTCCATCCAATCACCTGCCAAGTAGCTTGAAAAAAGTGACCGCCCTCTTCAGCAGGGTAGCTTGACCAAATCCAGATGGATGTCGTTTGTGAAACAGAATGTGAAGCAAACTCATCAATCTGGCAGCGTCAGGTTATAGGCTTGTGGCCATTTTGTGTAGTAATCAATCATTACACATATGTATTGATATCCACTCTTTGTTTCGGCCAGTTTCCCAATGAGGTCCATCCCCACCAATTCAAAGGGTTCAGTAACCTAAAACCAAAAAATAGTTACATTTTAAATTGGCTGGTCCAATTGGCTGGTATTCAACAGAATGCCAATGCCACCCACCCATAATCCCGGTTTATAGTCACATTAACTATTATCAATAGCTGCCAACTATCAGCACCTCTGTTATCTAAACCTTTTGCACACAGACATGACGTCACAGAGGCAGAAGTCACTGCAGGATACACTCACTGAGTGGCAGCGTTAGCATTTGGTTTGAATACTGCGAAACCATCACAAATGTGAAATAATTGTTCTGACTGTAGGAATACATTCCACAAGAAATCTGAGCTATGTCTTTAGATGCTGTCAAAAAGCTCAAGAAGAATTACGTGAATGATCACTGTTATTCACATAAATAATGTATTTAAACTGCCACCTGTATCGAAAATGACTAGTAACATAGTAATCTGTACTGTACATTATCACATAATGATGGACACCCTGCAGCAAATCAGAATCGAGTATTCACCCAGACATGGTAAAAATGATGATACGGTAATTACCTTGATTGTAGTGTACACCACCTCCTGCTTAATGGTCCGCTGAGTGGACTGGCAGACTGCACATTCTGCCACCCGTATAAAACATACAGTAGTACATGATGCACTTACTGTACTAAGCTTGACTGTATATAAACTACTAAGCTTGGTTAAGTAAGGGTTAATGCATGACGAGGTGTCCATTATCAGCTATTGATGGACAACGCGGATGCCTGAACCATCCTCGGCGCAGTTGCTTCCATGAAGTCTATTCATTTCTGATAATGGACACCTCAAAGTGCATTAACCCGCTTACAACATGGTCGCTTGCCAAAGATACAAAACAAGACCATTCATATACAGTATATTTTCATGACACAGTTCAGTTTTCAGCTGTCTGCACGTGGAGCCCCCGCAGTGCGAAATCAATCTGTAGCCTATTGTATATTATCACATAATAATGGACACCCTGCAGCCAATCAGAATCGAGTATTCACCCAGACCATGGTATCCACCGTATTTCTGGCGGCCATGATGCGCTATGGGAGCTGCTTCCAGTGCTGCCCTCTCCCCTTACGTCTAACTTGACACAACACAGCCTGTCTAGTGCCCCGTCTGTGCATCTCGCATCACAGATAAATCTGCAGACTTGTTCAATGAGCAACAGGTTAGCGGATAGATAACATTATTAGGCTACATTCCCAAAAGAGTTAAAATTATTTTTTGACAAGCAAACTTTTTACGTCGGAGTTCATCAATGAAATGCGATGCTGAGGCGCCAGAGATCATGAATACTACTATTGTGTAACTGAGAGTTGAAATCCGGTCTACACAAACAATACATTTCCACGCATTTTATGTCACATGAAATATCATAAATCTGGGACTATATAGGCTATGTGCTGCCAGCAAAAAGCTTCCAGGACACAACTATGGTTAATACTTTTTAGCTCAATACTATAAAATAATGAATTGAGTTAATGCAGTAACGCGCATGCGCAAGTACAGAGTAGTCGCTAGCTGTGACTGACTAGACCAAAGCGAGTCTGCACCGGTCTTAATAAGTGTGGAGCGAGGTTCTCTGGGCAGTGGGCACGCTATGTTATTGTAACAGACTGTATACGAGGCTCTGTGTACCCCCTGAGTTGCTGGTGTTAAATGAAGTTAACCTCTGAAACCGTACAGCCTACAGACTATAGATGCACACACACACAACACAATTTTAGTCTGTTACATAATATAATAGTCTCGTACACATGACATAAAATAACCTGTCCTCCCGATCGTTGAGCCTGTGGTATCGTACAATCGTGTAGTCTACAAGTTGTGTGTGAGATAGAGTATATATATGCGTGTGAGATAGAATATATATATGCACGGCGGCCAATCTGTTATAAGTAAATGTATAGCTCAGTTCCTAGAGCGCCGTGGGAGAACGTGGTTCAAATCCCGTGTGAGGTGCTGCATTTTTTATTGAAGATCCTGGTAATATATGGTCTAAATGTGAACGTTTAATCAACGTCTGCAAATAGTCGGTGAAAAAACTTTCACTTTTGAACCTTTCTTGCACGTTTTTTCAACGTTGACCCTAAACGTTTTTTAAATGTCTTTTCAACCTAAAAAAATGCACGCTGGGTTAGCGTAAATTCTGAAAGGGAGACCAAAAATTGTGATGCGCTCCATTAATTTATTAATTCACTCCCTAAAGCATCTAGTAGTCATGCCAACCAATTCATTCATTTCCCTAGCCGCAACACGCAACTCATATGGACTTCTCCATTGGAGTTGCGCTCGACACCCCTTCCCCCTCGCCCCACCCACCCCCGCCGTGAGTTATCGATAGTTACACTGAAAGGTCCACGGGCTGCAAACATAACCCAATCTCAAATAAAAAATATTCCCAATGGATTCACGGTTGTTGTCTTCCTCCCCGGGGCCCTTACGATGTCTGTTAACTTGAGGTTTATGAGCAAGAGCTGTTTTAGGCTTGCCAGAAACGATATTTTCCTTCTCCAAAGACCAACTGCACAGCAGCGCCCGCCCCTCATGGGGGCATGGCACTGCTGTGGAGTTGGTGGAAAGAGTCTTTGGAGAGTTTATTAGTATTATTTTGATGGATATAACCTTAGACCTACTTACCCATTTACCAATGTCCACAGTCATGCCTGGCCAGTAGAAGCGCTTGCATATAGCGTCTCTGGTCGCTTTCTGGCCGGTGTGTGCACCTTTTGCACTGGCGTGGAATTCAATGAAGATAGCGTTGGCATCCTCTGTCCCACGAACTACTTTTCTGGGGCGGTTCCCCTTCCCATGTCCCTTAGCGTAAAGTGAATTCTCTAGATTGAACAGATTATAAAATAGGTTAACCTGTGACAGGCTATTTAATATACTGTATTGCATGCATAGGGTCCTCCATTAATTCATATCTGCTAATTATACATACATTTGCCCAAGTTTTTCACAAGTGATAGTAATGTCATTTACAAGCAAATTATGCTCACTCACACCGGAGCTTTACATCTCTAGATGCTGTAAATATAGCTACCTATGTTTAGCTGTGCAGAAGGTGACTGTGAAAAAAAGGGGTCATCCGCCTGTCTGGTTTGTGTTTGTTGTATATATGCAATTTCCCTTTGTTGTTTAACTAAACCCTTTGTCCTGATTTGTTTCTGTTGTAGACAAAAACAATCTGTCGAGTACATCTGTATCCATCTGTTGAGTTCCATATTTTGAGTTAATCTGCTGTAACATCTGTATCATTTGCATGTTCCTATTATCATCTGCCTAAAGAGACTCTACCATCATCATCATGTCCCACTTGCTGAGGCTAAAAGACTCAACCACATTTAGTAGTTTTTACAGTTTGTGTACCCTATTTTAAAGTGGGATTGATCCAACTAATGGTTAAGTAATGATTAACTACCAACCTATATTCATGAACTGACATTGAATTATCATTAACTATTAACTCTACATGGGAACTGACAGACTAATCAGTAACTAATGATTACGCACATAATTACCAATACACCTCTTTGAAATGAGGCAGAGAGTTTACTGACCTATTTTCAGATCAACTCATTCAATGAGGCGAACAATAATTGATCGCAAGTGAAGTGTCACAGTTTACCTACATAAAGGTAGCCTATGTCCACACGGGAGCGTGCCTATGTTCCCACAGCCCTATGTTCCCACAGCCCTATGTTCCCATATTTCTAAGATTTTTTTCAAAATTAGGCCCTATGTTCCCACAGCCCTTTCTTGACTATTTTATAGAGCAGCAACGCATCGAAAATAGAACAGTGGCGTAAAATAGAGCAGCGCGTGTGCTGCACGTTGCACGCTGACAAGCCACGGCCGGTGTGAGTGTTTACATTAAATATAATTTAATCTAAAAGGCGCGGCGCGTTTTTTTGCGCGACATACATGTTCGGTGTATTTTGGCCTTAAAGGAACACTCTGCCCATTTTCAACCAGCTTTGTATCATTAGAACATCAGTAGTATATCAGAAAACTGTAAACGGTTTTGAAGTCTGTCATTTAATTTGACAGTTATTGAGTGTTAAAGTGTGGACCAGTGACATCACTGGTCCACACTAACTCAAATGAATAACTCATTAACTCAAATCAACTCTCAATAACTGTCAAACTAGATGAATGACTTCAAAACCATTTACAGTTTGAGAGTTGATTTGAGTTAGAGTTATTAATTTGAGTTAGTGTGGACCAGTGATGTCACTGGTCCACACTTTAACACTCAATAACTGTCAAATTAAATGACAGACTTCAAAACCGTTTACAGTTTTCTGATATACTACTGATGTTCTAATGATACAAATCTGGTTGAAAATGAGCGAAGTGTTCCTTTAAGGAGCTAAGTTTAGCAAAGGACGTGTCAAAATTATGCCAGAGAACAGCACATGTCCACAGGCCAGGGCTACTAGCAAACAATCAAAATAAGATAAATAATTTTTTTATTTAAATAAATAAAAAATATTGCACTATTTATGCAGTTAACTCAACCTTTATTGCACTATTTATGCAGTTCACTCAACATTTTTGTGCCAGGAACAGGCAATCTGCAAGTGCTGTCCTTTGAAGACTATTTCAAGAACAAAAAAATACAAAGCTCAGTTTATTTCTGTAAATGAAATAGCCTAGGTTTAGCAAAGAAAGTGTCAAAATTGTGCCAGGGAACAGCACAATAGGCCATAGTCCTATTGTGTATTTTTTCATGATCATGTGTATTCTTGCATGATCAAAGGCACACAAAACTTTGAGACTGGTGTGGTTGTGCAACAAGACTATTGTTGGGAAATGTGGGAACACAGGGCCTTATTTTGGAAGAAAAAAAAACCTAAGAAATGTGGGAACATAGGGCTGTGGGAACATAGGGCTGAAATCTTAGAAATGTGGGAGCATAGGGCTGTGGGAACATTGGGCTGTGGGAACATAGGGGTGACCCCCATAAGGGTTAGTTTATGCTAACGCTAGCTAACGTGTACACTGTACAGCAATGCCACAAAACAAAAAGTAAACACAAACATTACGACAGTGAGATATCGCGATATCATGGCTCGCTCTCTTTCGCGGTCTTTCAAAGCAGTGACTTGACGGAGAGGCTAAAGGGGGCGCGGCAGGTTTGAACTTTGAGAGAGCAGAGACAGACGCGTCCTTCATACCTTTAAGCCTTCAACATGAAGAAGATGTCCGGATTTAGTCGAGCCATGTTTTTTTCCAAACGAGCACAGACCACTAAGGAGGATACAGCGACAGGTGAGCTTGAAAAATCTTTATTGGGACAAAATGCACTCAAATAAGCTGGCTAACGAGAGGTACGCGCACTGGCGCTAGAAACAAACATGGCGCTAGCTGTTTTAGCCTGTTTTAGCTAGCAAGTTGAAACAGCAATCAGCTAGCTTTAACTGTGTCCGTGAGTAACTGCTTCAATCAGCACAGGTGTTCTACATCCCAACCAAGAATTGCGAAGTTTCCATTCCCACCATATTTTGGTACTGTTTTAACTTAAAACGGCTGGTTGCACCTGTCGAGACCCCCCCCCCCCCCCCCCCGGGCCTCCATGAGCTAGTCATAGACGTAATGTTAAACTTGATTGGAATCGATGTGTGGATGCCGCTATTTGCTTGAAAACACGACGAACGATGTGTCTAAACACGTATATTAGCAAACGTGAAGTGAAACAACAAAATTGAGACACTAAAAATGGCGCTAGCTGTTAAACCGTTAGGTTAACCAAACGTTATTCTTGCTGGAATTATTACTGTATCAGGGACAGTGCCGTGTGCATCCTCCCTCCCTCCCTCTCTGTCTCTCTCTGTGCTGCGCGCTATCTATCGTTAACGTCACTTGGTCATCTCATTTAAACGATCAATATAATCCGGTGTAGTGAAGGGTAAACAACGCAAGTAAATGCAGTTTAGCCACCCAAGTGCGGCCTCCATGAGCTAGTAGATAGACGTAACGTTAAACTTGAAAGTGAATGTGAAGTGAAACAAAAAATATAGACAGGGAAGTGCAGTTTTCGACTGCCTCACTCAACACATCAGGTAACGTTAGGTTAAGCAAACGTTATTCTCGCTGGAATTATTACTGTATCAGGGACAGTGCCGTGTGCATCCTCCCTCCCTCTCTCGATCTCTCTGTGCTGCGCGCTATATATCGTTAAAGTGTATTACTTTCAGGTGAATGTCAGACTCAAAGTATGTCTTCTGTCTACTGTTGTTGATAGCAACTGTTTTGTCACAGCCAGAGGAAATGACTAAAGGACATTTACTGCCACCTGCAGGGCAGTTGATCTGTACGCAATCATATTCTCCATGTCTGCATTCACACAACAGAGCAGTGACCTACAAATTAATACATTTGTTAGTGCAAAATCACATGGCAAATAGCCTGTGTTTACAAATACCGTATTAAATCTTCTGATTATAAAGCAGGCCAGTGACTCAAAAGGTGTTGGATGTTTTGGCATTATGTCAATAAAGGTCTATAAGCTCTTTGAAAAAATGTGATCCAAACAATACGCCAACATGTCTATTGCCTTTACTTCTCTGGTTTTCTTTCATTTATTATCCAAATGTTTTATGAATCATCTCCACACCTGTAGGCTATCTCTATGTGTATTAACTTGATAATGGTCTTGTTTGTATTGCCAATATCAATTTATTTAGAAGACCTGCACTAGTGGTGGATATATCAGTGGTGTATAAAGCAGTGGTTCTCAAATGGGGGTCCTTGAGGGGGTTCCAGGGTGTCCGCAGCCAAAAGGGGTAATTTATTTTTGCTCTAATTTCATTCATAAGTAGGTAACACAATGACTATTTTGGTCGTGGGTTTTATACACGTTCTGTAATAAAACATCTAAAAGCATCAAGCTTATTATCATATGGGGGCCCGTGGTACAAAATCCTATCAAATGGGGGTCTGTGGTCTAATTTTTGTCAGTTTAGGGGTCTTTCATGTGAAAGAATTGGAGAACCACTGGTATAAAGTGCTCGAAAGCCATATTTGAGTAAAAGTACAGATATATTCACAGAAAAAGACTTTGGTAAAAGTCAAAGTTACTCATTAGAATATTACTTAAGTATCAAAAGGCATTTTCTGATATTAAATGTACTTAAGTATTGAAAGTAAAAGTACAAGTAAATGTAGTGGAGTAAAAGTGAAAGTTGACAGAAATATAGGCTAAATACTCAAGTAAAGTACAGATACTCAGAGAAAAAATACTTAAGTACTGTACTCAAGTATTAGTACTTTGTTACATTACACCACTGGCGGATATTAATTCATTCCAAGTGTCATGATGTGAGGAATCAGTTTGGTCTTACCCATAACTGTTGTAGTAGACGTTTTATATAGTCTCAGACCTCCACAACACTGCCCATGACCCAATTCCTGTAAATATCACAATTGTTCCACATGTACAAAGTCAATGTTAAACATGGCCCATGCTGCTAGTTCAGTGGGGGGGATGATTTGTGCCTGCAGTGAGGCAAATGTTATGGTGTTATTACATATTATATGTAGGGACAAACATTGCAAATTAGCTTAGCCTATAGATGTTATGTGACATCAGACTGTTTCTTGTTTACATGTTCTACAGCAGTGGTTCTCAAATGGGGGTCCGGGGACCTCCAGGGGTCCATGGCACTTTGCCAGGGGGTCCGTGAAAAGTTTTCAGGAAAAAAAAACTTTTTTGTGTGCAAAAGCTTCATAGTTCAACAAAAATATGTTATGCTCTAAATCTAAAATGGTTCATGGATTACATTCTAATCTGACAAACCTATCAATTTAAATGTCAAGCACGTTACCGTGGAAACAAGTTGAGCCCAAAATCAGAATGAGGGCGTCCCCGGTATTTTCTATCTTATAAGGGGTCCTTGGCTGAAAAACATTTGAGAACCTCTGTTCTACAGTACCATTCTAACTGTCCGGCTGGTAGCAAAACAAGGCAGCCAGCACCGGACTGGAGCCCGAGCAAAGCATACACAGCTGGAGGAGGATGATCGGGTCTAGTATTCAGGGCTGCAAAGTCCCGACTGACGCCCCGAGTAGAGCGCGGTGTTGTCCTTAAGGATGAAAGCAAACCACAACCAGTCCACCGTCTTGTCAATCCCCACTGTTTGTGCTGAATGGAAACACAGACCACTTCCCTGGAGTCCTGCAAGCTTACATGGTGGTGTTTGTCAGCATGCCCCTGCACCACCACCACCATCATCATCATCATCATCATCATGGACATTTCAACAACACAATGTTCAGCAGAGAGAAAACAAATTCATCCTCCTCAAACTAACACAATGTTGAAGTGTAGATTGTGGTGGGGGTTCGTTGTTCCAAGGAGCAGCCTCTAACAGAGACAATTTGGCAGGCACAAATCTGACTTCATAATCTGGGTGTTGTTTACGTGACCTTGTTGGCAAGATCATGGTGTGTAGGTGTCTGTGATTTGGATGTTATGGCTCAGGTTTTTGTCAAGGTATTTCTTTGATAGAAAGGTGTTGGAGTGGTCCACTCTTTTTTCTTTTTCTTTCTTTTGAATCACTTCTTATTAAGGTGGTTTAGACTTAAGAGTTCAATCTATTCTGGTAGCATGGAGCTTCCCGGGCCATTTGGCAGGCAAAAGAATAATAGCTTCCAGTGTAAAACTAAATACCACATAAATACCTACTCCTCCAGACAAATGATACAGTATGTAAATGACAGAATGCATCCTGTTGGCCTGGAAAAAGTACTAATAAACCACGTGTGTGTTACAGATATGTCAGGGCGGCCAGTAGAGCCCAGAGAGGTTTTGAAGACGATGGGCGGAGTCCCAAAGTTGTACAGGTAAGAGGGGCAGATGATTGTACATCATCACACACTGCTCAACTAAATGTTATCTTACTCCAGGCAGTAACTTCATACCATTGATTTCTTTCTGTCCAGCTTGACGAATTCTTCCACCAAGATGGTCAGTAGATGCAACTACCTGGACACCAGCACCCCCGGCCCTGACCCGCCTAAGAAGCGCCCTACCGCCCCGCAGCTGAGGGGGGAGGAAAATGTCATGCCTGCTGTCCTGAAGAGACTGAGGTACAGTCCCATATTCACTTTCCCTCGTGATCTCTGTGCTACCTTGTGTCCACATTTAAAACACCAGGCATGGGTGTCTGCAAGGGGCTTGCATGCTGCCCTCAGGTGGTTGAAGAAAGTACTAAAATGTTTTCCTTTTTTCTGTGTTTTCCCCAGCAACTCCAGCCTGTCAGACGCTCCACCACCGAAGAATAAGGTGACCAGACATCCCCGATTTTCGGGGACAGTCCCCGGTTTTAGGAACCTGTCCCCGGCTGGAGCTGTCCCCGAAAATGTTTCTACTGGCGTCTGCAGCCGAAATAACTCTAGCTCTAGCGGGCTCATTCTTAAATCTAGTGAAGATACTTATGGCCAACCACTCAAGCAAAAAGGTTGTGGGAGGCTTACGGGCGGGTTAAAAGCATATCAAAGCATCACATGTCTATGCAGCCTATTGATCCAGGCATCCAACAAGTGTTTACATGCTGCTTCCTGCTGGTCCAGGACATCTTGAACAATGAAAAAGCACTTATGACGACACTGAAAAGACTTTTTGAGATCTGAGGCTATTCATAAAACA
Source organism: Poromitra crassiceps (assembly GCF_964638095.1). Lineage (NCBI taxonomy): Eukaryota > Metazoa > Chordata > Actinopteri > Beryciformes > Melamphaidae > Poromitra > Poromitra crassiceps. The sequence continues at coordinate 124,830 of NW_028151975.1, forward strand.
TTCAGCGATGTAGGTTTGGACGGCCAGGCCTAATGCTGCTGGAGAACACCTTGGCATTTGCACAAAGGGGCACAGTGAATTAAGTTTGTGTGTGTGTGTGTGTGTGTGTGAGTGAAACTGGAATCATCCCTTTTTTTTTCTTCATAACATAGACATTACCATTATTACAGACCTCTGCCTCCTCTCCTTTGTCACAAGTTTGCAATTCCAGAGTATTACGATGTTTATTCTGAATGAATCTCAATACTCAATTTGAAAGAGATTACTAATGAACTCTGATTTGTCTGTTTTTAGCGTGTTGTCCTTAAAAATGCTGAGGCTTGGGGGAGGCTGAAAAGGACGAGGCCAGAGTCCGCCTCCGCTCCGCCGGCCATTGTTCCACGGGTAAGGAAGATGATTGGGCTCATTATGCCTTTTGAATTTCTTTAAATATTACGAATTGATCAATCAATTTAGGGAAAATTAAGGTCCCTTAAAAAGTATTAAAAAATCTTAATTGCCATGTGAGAGGTATTACTTACTAATGAACTCTGATTTGTCTGTTTTTAGGATGTTGTCCTTAAAAATGCTGACGGTTGTGCGAGGCTGATTCCGTATTATAAAATCAGTAAGAAGCCAGAGTCTGTCTCCTCCTCCTCATCCTCATCTCACCCCCGGCCGTCACACCCCTCCTTGTCCCGTCCCACCTGCACCCCTCCGCCCGCCGCCTCCTCTTCCTCCGAGGCGAGCAAGGCCAGTGCTAGGCCAGTGAAAAGGACCAGGCCAGAGTCCGCTTCTGCTCCGCCGGCCGTTGCGTCACCACCGGAGAAACTAATGCGGGTAAGGAAGATGATTTGGGCTCATTATGCCTTTTGAATATCTCTAAATAAACTTTTTTTCTATTAGTTGACAGAGACAAAAAAGCAAGGAACAAAGAAAACAAATCGTACACAGTTATAAATGGGGCCGGCCGATAATTATTCAATATTATCGCTTCTCATCTTTCAGTGGAATTATATGGTGAAGAAAGATATGCTCATTTGGGGAGATTGTAACAACATTTGACTGTCTCTAACTTGACAGGGTATCCGCGGCGTCTTGAAAAGTATTACAAGTTGATCAATCAATTTAGGAAAAATTAAGGTCCCTTAAAAAGTATTGAAAAGTCTTAATTGCCATGTCAGAGGTATTACATTTTGTAGCTATTGGGCTAAATGAGCATAATGACACCGTCCCATATCGATCGCAGACACCTGAATTGAATCGATATCGTATGGTGGCAGACTTTGTGATATCAGCAAATATCGTATTGTTGTCCAAATAATCAATAATATTGTATCATGATGTAACTTGTGATTTACACGCCTGATCGCTGATGTGACGAAAGTGGCGTTGAGGTCTTGAAAAAGTCTTAAAAGTCCTATTTCTAAACACATGTGCAAAGTGCAAGTATACAGAAATATACATCAGATACTAAAACCTGAGTTTGGGATCTACATACAGCTAAAATGTAAGATCTACATAGAAGACTTACTCAACAGATATGAGAAAAGAAAAAAAATACAAAGAACACACATATCCATACAGTATAAGCATACTGTTCTATACCCTTAGTGATGTGTACAGAGTTGAGTGGACTTCAGCCATCTCTTCATTTGACCTTTAAACATGCCTAAGTAGGCTATTAATGCAATGATGGCTCTCTTCCTATTTTCCAGGACAGCCATAAATCTACTGTAACGAGAAAGAAATGGAAAACAATATGACAAATGAAACATTACCAATCTAGCTAGCTTGTTTTAGTGAAACAAATGACATGAGTGTTGCATGAGACTTGATCATTTTTTAATTGCTTTGTGTAAATGCAAATTAAGCTTATTGTTGTAAATATGTCTCTCTGTGCAGGTGGTTGAGGCGGTGCCCATTTCCAACTATTTCCCATGCCTGAGCGACACAGAGGACGAGGACAGCAGCAGCAGCAGCAGTAGCAGCAGCAGTAGCAGCAGCTTCACTTCTTTGCTTAATTGTCATAGTTTATACATCTGCACGGTCAACCAAGGAGCAGGCAAAAGTGGCTTTTCATGTTTTGTAGTGTGTTCTAAGTTGTAAACAAAGGAAACAGATTGCACACTCATAACTCCTATGCAATCTTTTTATTTTAACTTCTATAGATCAGTATTTCAACAAATCTGAAGGTTTGAGCCGTGAAAATAAATGAACTGAGACCAGCAAATGTCCATCTGTTTAAATGAATTGTGGATGATTTTTTTTGCAGGAACACTGAAAATATCATATGGTATTACAGTTCATGCAAAACATCTCAACTAAAGAGAGAACAAATCAGCCAACAACTCTGCAAAATTAAAACAATGACAGTGGAATATCTATCAAGATGGCTGATGTCAGATAATCTATAATCTAACAGCCTGGAAATATATTTGGCTAACAGACAACAGCGTAGTCACTTCTGGTAAGAGTGACCTGGTACAGTAAGCTGGTCACTGAAGACACCTCAAAACCTCTTGATAGCAGCTATGTTCGATGATCCAAATAATGAAACAGTGTTAAATACTTTGTGTCACCAAATCAGTTTTAATGATCATTATAAGAGACATTACTTATGCCAGCCTGTTGACCAAGATACTTGATATCTGAAAGTCTATCAACCTAGATCAGGGGTGGGACATTTTTTTTCCAGAGGGCCATACTAACTTACATAATATAAAGTAAGCGAAGTGCAACACATTGGACTGATAACTGCCAACACTCCTGATTTTCATGGGGGTCTCTCTATTTGTAACCCTCTCTCCCGCTGTGATTGGTAATTTCTCCTGTTAATCTCCTGATATCATAGTGATACAAATCAAATGGCTGTAGCGGATTAGATTTATTAACGTGATGCTGTCTTTTATTGACTTTTTGTGCATTGTTTTGTTTTCCTTTGAGGACGCTGGGTGCCGGATTGAGATGGTCCAGGGGCCGGGTCCGGCCCATGTGTGACCTAGATGGTTCTGTATTGCAGGACACTGCAGTTGAGGGTTCTGACAGGACACAGATCCATTGGAATTGGTGGAAATATACCTGCAAAGAAAACAGAAGAAGTCACTTTTTAATCTCATACACTGCAGTGCTTAGCAGAGCCCTGTCCAGTGCCCACAGAAGTTTAGTTAAACTCTGGGTCACAATTATAATTATTTTTATTTTGGGTTCACAGCCATCTTCATTTATCAACATTTATAGATTCTCTTTCACATTTGAGCTATTTGGTGTATCTGCTTTTTATGTTACTATTTGTTACATCAACAAACTATTCAAAACGAATTTCCCTGAGTTGGATTAATAAAGTTGTTGATTAATTGACTGACTGACTCATGGTGATGGTGGTTCATGTATGCATATCAGAAGTTTTGGTGCAGTGATCCATGAATCTAACTGACTTCATATTCAGGGATGCAAAGTCATGGAGAGTGAAAAAGGTGACAGATACCAGGGCAGAAATCAAACGACTCAGAAATCCTCCTATTTTGGTATGAAAAGTTGGCTGTCACCTTACCCTAAGCTGTCACCTAACGCTAACGGTGAGTTTGCAGCCTGCATTGTGAGTAGCTTTTCTGATGTTAGGTAGTAAAGATCTGAAGGTTTAGTATCAACCTAAAAGCTAACATCATCTCCCCACTGTCAAAACGAGATGGTTCCATGCTAACGTTATATCAATTCGAGAAAAACTAGCTAGTTATAATGGCTAGATGCAGGCCCATTCTAGCGTGTGCTAGCTAATAGCGCTAAGCTAACACTGATTCAACGTCACCATATGTTTGAACAAAATGCTGTACAACACAAACAAGTTGCAAACCATTAATACTTACGCTCAAATGTATAGTGATGCAGCTGCTGCTATATATCATGTTGTTTTGTTTGTTGTGTCCAACTCGCCACAAGGCTCTTCTCGGGAGGAAGCGTAGAGCCGTATGACAACGTAACCAACTCTGATAGGTCAATGACGTCCCTCCAACAGTATCTTGGTGTGCTATTGGTTCTACCGGCCAGTAGGTCACAGCATTTGCCTGCAAATGTAACGTACTTTAAACTCTGGTTTTGGAAAGGCTCGTAGAATTTTCGAGTGGCAACAAACGGAATCTGATTAAGATGAAAATAATATTCGCAACTTTAGAGGGCTGGGTTCTCCCTCGATGAGGATCATTGCTTTCAATAACTAAAGCAGATACGCCGTCTGGGCCCATCGCCTAACTGGCTGCCCCTGTAAAATAAACAAATAGCCTATGGAAATCAGTGGTTATCAATTCAAGTCGCAGGCGAAAACTCGCAATGCAACTTGTGATGATAATAGCCTAGTAATGACATTTATAGGCTATTAATTAGCCTACCTCATGTCGGAATGGGGGAATGTTTAAGCGGGGTCTGGATACATATTTTGTACATAAAAGCAGGTCCCAATTTGACGCCCGGTTAGTTTTTTCAATGTTTTTTTTTTTACCTTTGCGATCCTGTTGAATGCATCTCCCAAACACAACGAAGAAGAAAAATCGGATGAAGAAGACGAACAACGAGGAAACGAGGAACAGGTTAAAAAATTTGTTTTCCATCAACATCTGATGATTCTGAAAATTGTGTAGGCATTTCCTGAAGATTTTTATACACTAAAACCGACATCTCTGGTGTAATAATTATTTTGAGAAATGTGCCTATGGTATGTTTCCCTGCCACCGGGCATAGAAGTCGGCTTCTAATTGGTATTTCACGGCACTTTCAGTGCGCTACTGAAGAGGGTAGGCTCCGTGAGTGATGAACTTTTTAAAAATTTGTTTTCCAGCAACACCTGACAGTTGTGAAAATTGTGTAGGTATTTTCTGAAGATTTTTGTAGGCCTACAAATCCGACATCTCTGATTGAGAAATGTGAGTATGATAGGCTATAATGTTTCCCCTGCCAGCGGAGGAGGCAGCGCATGCAAAAATAATCTGCTCACATGATGATCATGTTCTCTCACCTTCAGCGGAGAAAGTTTAGTGGTAAATACCGGTAGGTCACAGTTCAGCTCAAATTTTATTTGATTTCATGTACAGGCCAGAACTGGCATGCAATGCCAAAGTCACCACCACTATACCACTTTTAACAGTTATATATTATCTTAATTACATCCCCATCGCTTATTATAGATATTTTACACATAGCTATCAGTACGGTACTCATCTCCATCCATAATTGTACTTTTTACATTTTACACACAGTTTGTTTTTATACACAAACAAACCAAGATACTGTACATCCTGGTCGCTGCACTAGTACCTCCTCTGGTCGTTGGGGGCGCCTGTCTGGGTGGAGGGGAACTGGGGAGGTAGCGTGATCCTCCCACACGCTACGTCCCACCGGTGAAACTCACTCTCGGGTGAAAAGAAGCAGCTGGTGACTGCACATGTATTGGAGGAAGCATGTGCAGGTCCACCTACGGCCCTCCCCAGATCCGGCAGAGGGGGTGGAGCAGTGACTGGGACAGCATGTGTGTATGTGCATGCACGTGTACATATTGGGCCCTATTCTCCCACAGGCCTTCGGCGCTAAAACGGGCCTTAAACGCAAAAAAACGTGCCTTGCGCCTGTTTTGGGACGATATCAATATGGCTTTACGCTGCCAAATGCGCTTTAGGCTGAATGGGCGTGGCGCAGTCCCAGAATGGGCCAGAGTGGGCGTGTCGGCCTTAAATCTCGGCGTACTGATATCTTCCCACCTGGCGTAAATTTAGCGCTTTGCGCTTTTGAAAAGCAGGCCTATTCAGTGCGCCATTTGCGCGGAGCGCTCCCCTCTGGCTCTCTCCCTCCCCTCTGGCTCTCTCCTCTGTCACCCTTCTCTGTGTCACTCTCTCCCTCTCTCCTCAGTCTGACAGGCACAATACGACTGTCTCTCTCTGACTCCCTCGCTCAGACAGACACAACACACGTCCTATAGGAAATAGCAGTTGTAAGTTCACTGCCTGTGAATGTCCCAGCATGCAATTGGGTACTCCATTTCGCTACTAAATAGCAACCAAATGAGGCAAAATAGATATAAAAGGTCGATCTAAAATAATGTGTAATGGTAACACAGCCTGCAATTGTAGAACATTTCAATATTGGACCAAATAAAACATATATGTCCTCCTGGGCCTATATATATCTCTTGTAGATTTAACGTGATTTAGATAAGTGTCAGCGGAACGCGCTTCGGAACGGCTTCTACTGTCATGTGCTATACTGTGATGTCCGCTCCAATAACTTGGCCCTACTTCACATTTAGTTTTACAATAAAAACACATTTATGCAATGACTTTACATAATGTAGGGTATATTTATGTGCATCATCCTTCCTGCAGCAGGCGAGAGAAAATGATATCTTTCTGGACAAACTTTCACCAATCTAATAGGCTATATTTTTCTAGCTGATGCATTTAGAACATTCTTTTCACTTTGATCTTGCTATAGTGTAGCGTATTTACATGCTTGCAGTATTTAAACTGCAGTTAGATTGGTTTGAGAAGCATAATAATATGGAATAATAGCCTATATGGAGACAGACAGACTGGATGAAGGGAGGGGGGGGGGGGGGGGGGCAGAGCGCTTGGCTTCTGTCTGGTTTTGCTGGACCACTGGAATTGGAGCTTAAAAGGCAAGCGTGCGATTCGTTTATTGCACTTATCCAATGAGCATGACGGTGCATAATTTTACGCTTAAAAGGCGTGGTTGTAATGCTTTAGACTGCGTGTAGCCCAAGACCAAGATATCAAGTGCGCTGGTCCACGCCCACTGCACCAGGCGCTCGGCGTAGAAACTAGGCCGATGCAACGATAGGGGCCATTGAATATCAAACATAGGCCTACATATTAAAAATAAAATAATACTTTTATGATGATTTTGAACGTCGGTTCTCCTTTGCGCTGTTTTCCTCCCTCCGCTTGTGCTCTCCCCCCCCCCCCCCCCCTCCTTCCTGTGGTCTGGTTCGGGATTGGGGAGGCCAATGGTCATTTATATTATAACCCATATTATATAAATGAAAGCCCTAATGAAAAAAAAAATAATTAGTGAAAGCCCAGGTCGTTATATTGGTCGCGCAAGGGCAGCGTGTTGGGACGGTGGAGCAGTTGCCTTGAGCGTCAAAGATTACTTCTATGGGTTTACATTAGCCACACCCTAAGTCGTTATATCTGTCGCACAAGGGCAGCGTGTTGGGATGGTGGAGCAGTTGCCTTGAGCGTCAAAGATTACTTCTATGGGTTTACATTAGCCAAACCCTAAGTCGTTATATCCGTCGCACAAGGGCAGCGTGTTGGGACGGTGGAGCAGTTGCCTTGAGCGCCAAAGATTACTTCTATGGGTTTACATTGGAGTTTAGTTGGAAAGCCCAAGTCGTTTCATGGATCGCTCAAGGGTACCGTGTTAGTAAACAAGCAACGCACAAGGGGCGTGACAAAGCGTCAATATGCTGTGCGCTCGGAGTGAGAACGGGTTGATAATATATGCATGTCGTGTTAAAGTTGCGTGAACTGTCGCAGTTTTTAAAATGTAAACAGAGTTAGCCAGCTAGAGTCTGACGGTAACTGTCTGCCTTTCCGAAACCCTGCCACTCCGAACGTTAACTTCCATTATTCGGACTGGCGGTCCTTCACCTTTTTTTCATAGGTCCCTCCATTACGAAAATTCCTGCCTTCATTATTCGAAATGTCGGCCCTTCCTCTTTTTTCTAAAGGATCCGCCATTCCGAAGTTTGGATATTGTGGAATATGGCACACAAGTGCAGACATTTCAGTCGCACACTGTGCGTCTCAGCAGCGCAGAAGTAGCCTATTAGAACTGGGCTTTTACTAATGCTTTCTGAAGGCTATTTACTTGATTAGACTTCTATTTTCGTTAGGATATTATTTTTTTCGTTATTGTTTAATTGTTTTCAGTTAATCAGGCAAGCTTATCCTATTGGAATTTATAATTATTTCGTATGACACTTTACACAGCTGCAGGGCGCATGGAGGGACAACAGAATTAGGCTATGTTCCCGCGGGTGTGTCAGCATGTGTGTGCGCTGCTCTCTAAGCAGGGTGTGTGCGTTGTGCACCCGCCTATAGAGACACATAGCCTATTACTATCTTGCACATTGTGGGGTTAGAGGGAGCACCAACAACATCTTGGTTTAGATGTTACAGAATGTGTCCTAAAAGGAATGTTGGTTTATGGGAGATTGCTCTTTCAGATTATGTGGGTGGCTCTTAACTCATTGAGTGCCAGCCACTTTTGGAGAACGGACGCTCCCAGTGCCAGAGTTTCAGAGCTTTTTTCAGTGATTTCTTGAGGCCCACAGAATATTGTGTGATATTACTATGTAAACAATGAACACGCAAAAAGAACGATGAGACTCTTTTCTATCGTCAGCAAAAACAGGTTTATTGATATCATTTTCCGTTCTTTAGTTATCAGCCGGAGAAGATAGCTTGATTTAACCAAAAAGAGCCGTTTTTTTTTCTAGAAGCTGAGATAATGGCCCTTTTGTGAAATTAAACATTTCAAACACATCACTGACTCTGAAGCTAATTTTCTGATGTAGTCACACCTCAAAAATAATTTCCTTCAATAAAACAGTGAAGGCCAGGGAATTTTGTTTGGCAGAATAATATTTTTAGCTGCAACCAGCAGCGCTGGCCCCTGCGTGCGCTGCTGGTTGCAGCTTCTTGCTGGTCTTGATTTGCTGCTGGTGGGCATCGGATATTCTGGCTTGCGTTTGCCAACCCTGTCCTGCTGCCAGGGTCTGTCTGGGTGTTGTGTGCTGCTCTGCGTGCCCCCCCCCCCCCCTCCCACCCCTCAACTGCACACTCCTCCGTATGGGAGGTGGCTCTCTGCTGAGTTTGCTGTGCGCAGTGAAGGGTGCGCGACATCCAGCTTTTTTACAGCGTTCCGCGTGTGTTTGTCACCGGCTCCTATGCTTCCAGTTGAGAATAATAACAACTCCACGGCTGATCATGCGAATGGGCTGTCGCAGCGGACATGGAGGAGCTCAATTGTGGGAGCAGATTGGCTGCTGCTGCTGCAGGCACATCTAACGTTAAAACGCTTCATGCATATCGATGCATACGGATGCGATGCGATTTCCGTTTCCCCAACGACTTATTCTCTGTTTTTCTCTGCCTTTCTGTTAACCTGGAGAGCACTGTCGCCACCTAAGGGTTCTGTAAAATAGGTTATAGACCTCCAATAGCTACAATAGTTGTACAGGAGATGCGGAAGGCTTTGATCGACGTCCCACCGTCAAAAAACACATTGGACGTCGAAAGACGTCCGTGGCACTCTACGTCACTATTTAATTGGACGTCGAAAGACGTCCATGGCACTCAATGAGTTAAAAGAGCCTTTGTGTGGCTCTGAAAATAGCCTTTTCGTTTCCAAAGGCTAGATCATATGCTGCTGCCATGGGACGGCTCCCTCCTCGTTGAAGTAGGCCCTGAACGCCTCCCTCGTCCTGATTGCCTCCCTGGTGGCGTGGATGGCGGTGGTCCTGCCTGCGGCCTGGAGAGCGGGAGCTGTCTGGTCCTCTGCTTGTCCTCTGTTGCCCTCCATGCCAGATGCTCTGAGGAAATTGTGTAGGACACACGTGGCCTTCACACATGCCTCCACCTCAGGGCTCAGTGCAATGTATCTCCGGTACATCCTCCACTGGGAGGAGAGGATCCCGAACGCACACTCGACCGTCAATCGGGCTCGGCTGAGGCGGTAATTGAAGAGCCTGTTCTCAGGAGGGAGGTGGGAACCGGGGAAGGGGCGGAGCAGGTCCTTGCGGAGAGGGAAGGCCTCATCGCCAACCAGCACGAAGGGGAGTTTCCCTCGATGATCTGCTCCTGGGACCACAGCATCTTCGGGGAAGTCCAGGGTGCCGTCTCGAAGACCCTCACCAAACAAGGAGTTGGTCAAGGTGCCCGCGTCGTTGCTCCGGCCATAGCCACCCACATCTATTACCCGGAAACGATACTCTGAATCGACAACTGCAAGGAGAACAATGGAAAATGTCCCCTTGTAGTTATAAAAGTAGGAGACAGAGTCGGGGGGGGCCTGGATGACTACATGCTTCCCGTCGATGGCTCCAAGGCAGTTGGGGAAATTCCATCGATGATGTAAGCCCTCGGCAATCTCCAGCCAGTCCTCCTTGGTTGGCCGCGGCATGAACTCATCCACCAAGCAGTCAAAGATGGCATCTGCCACCTCCCCGATAATGCCCGTAACTGTGGACCTTCCAACTCTGAAGGAGAAGGAGATGGTAGAGATCGAATCTCCGGTGGCAAGATAGCTGTACAAGAAAAGAAGAAAAATATAAAAAAAATTGGTGCATTGTTTGGGCAAAAGTCACTTTAGAAGCCAAACACCTTTGGCTGTTATTCAGTGTTGTCTCTGTAATTAATAAATTGTGCACATAGCACATCAAGAAAAACAACATCGCAGCTGGAGGTATTGCGAGAGCTAAGAACATTTATTTATTTTAACTATAACTACTATTCCAAACAGACAAAAATTGGATTATGTTGGTATAATGGCTATATCTCTGTAATATTAATAATAATATAAAAAATGTCCTCTTGCACCTGCTGCCATCATTGTGCACTCATAACTTCACTCTAATGCGTTTCCATAAATAAATACATTAGAATATAATACTGCATGTTGCTTATAGAAGGGGGAAACTAACAAAGGTAGTGTCCAGTCCAGTTCTAAGGTGACCAGATATTAACACTGCACTTCCAGGTTGGCTCATGTAACTACACACATTTTTCTCCATGATAATGTGATGTCAGTTGGGACGAAATGTATGTATTTATTTGTTTATTTGAAAAGGTACAATACCTAATTGTTACTTTTTTGAAGTGCAACCGATGCAGTGGATATAGGACGTGTAGTCATAGCTAATATGCAGCCCTTGTCCCATTTTAATGCTCTAAATCTAATAGCTAACGACAACGCTTATAGGCTACTCTGAACTTAAGTAACCTTAGGCTTAGTTTGGGCACTCCCAAGTCGGATTATGCTCATTTTCTACAAAGCATGGAACAACTTTATCTACAGAACATAACGTTTGCCTAGAGTGTTTTGAGCTGTCTGTATTTGGCATAAATAAAACTATGACAAACCTAGCTGACAAACCTACCGTAGGCAAATGGCCACACGAAACCGCGTATCCCTCTTCATGATCCGTGGGCCCACTCTGGTGAGCAGGTCATCAAACTGGGCCTTATCCATCCGAAAGTACCGCCGGTAAAGATTGGGGTACAAGCGGAGCTCGGTGACCAGACGGTGGTACTCCCTGTACTGCAAACGCCGCTGCTGGAGCGGGTGGACCCAGAAACGGCGGCGAGGATGGCGGTATTTTCTACGGAGGTAGAGCACAGCAACAGCCAAGAGCTTCACTCGACGATCCATAACTAAAGAATAGTGTGTTTTGGATTGTGCCAGTATAGATACTCTGCAATTTCCCTCCAAAATCTACTATCCAGCGGGGAGGCGTATCATTCGTTGGTCTGTTTGGGAGCTAGCTGCTGCTTCCGGATTTCCACGCCCACCAAGCGTCGAGCGTCAATACTGCCAAGCGTCTGCCCGCGTCAAACGACGCGTAGATGTGGCTGGGCCGTTAGTCAGTAAATTCACTGACTAAATAAGCAGATGATATGGTGTCACCTTGTGTAATGTTTACAATGGAGATCATTGACATTAGGTCTGGAAATACTGTATGAGTAATTTAATGCTGCTGCAGTCCACTGATGCAAAATGAAATAGTGGTTTTCTAATCAAATCTGATCCAAATCATACCATATCATTATATTAGTGATTTCGCAGAGAAACAGTAGTGCGCGCCCCATAAAAAAAAAAAGGAACAAGGAGCCACTATTTTGAACGGCTCTCAGAAAGGAACGGAGCCATAAGATCCGGCTCCCTTCAAAGAGCCGTAATTCCCATCGTGTGTGTGTGTGTGTGTGTGCATGTGTGTGTGTGTGTGTGTGTGTGTGTGTGTGTGTCAGAGCGAAACCACAACTCTGGTCAGCCTGCCAGTGGCAATCTTTGACCGGAAGTAATCTCTCTGGACAGTCTACATTCAGATAACAGAGCCAGCCTCGTGCTGAGGGGAAGAAACTACAGCAGTACAAACATGATCTCATCTGACATCTTAGGTGTTTATCTTTCTTTACAAAATAAATAAAGGTTAAATGAAATAATAATAACATTTACTGTATAAAATAATAGTACAAAAATAGTTACGGAGAGAGGGGTAAAGGAATTGTTATATTTCAAAATAAGGGCACTCAGCATAGAGAGTTGAAGTGAAACGTCACTTCCTGCTTTCTCCCTGTACCAGCACTGCGAAAAATATGAATGGCGGTGGACGGAGAATAAGGTTACTTTTTTATCCCGTTTGAATTGTGCCACGGGGTGCCAACGCTAATTTTGTCAATTTAAAACGTAACTTTGCATGTCAAGAAAGTCGCAGTTTGTCGCCAAACTGTTGCACTATAACTTATAAATCAGAAAGACTAGCTGTCGCCTAAGTGAGTGACGTAACTTTCTCGACCGGCAAATCAGAATCAGAATCAGAAAGACTTTAATGATCCCCGGGGGGAAATTGGGACAGGTTACAGTAGCTCGCACTCAGAACATAACATAGCATTAAATAAACAGTAGTAAAATGCGATAAAGTAAGCAAAAACAACGTAGAGTAAGTATAAAGTAAGCAAAAATAACTAGAGTAAGTGATGTACATTACGTGTCAAATTGCAGTTACTGCACACTGGACAGGACTTATATTAAGTCGGCTTGCCCATTACATTACATGTTGCTCAGCCAGTAGTCTCGCTAGCCAGCCTCTCTTCCTTTCCGTCAGAGAGTCTGGCGCTGTGGAAACAGGCAACAGGGATCAGCCCGCCCCTGCTCTAAAGCTGCTTTCCCATTCGAGCGGCTGTTTCGGTGGCAGCAGGATATCCGCTCCCCCGCTTGCAAGCTCTGTCACGCTCTGTTCATTGGCTCCGACCATGTCAATCAGAGCGGCTTCCGCTCCCATGTGTGTCACTGTAATGCTCCCGCTGAACGCTAACTAGCTAGCGTAGAAAGCTAACAGCAGAAACCTACAGGCTAACTCGTTGCTACACGCTGAAAATGGCAAGTTTTGAAGAAAATTTGGATTGTGCAATAAAGAAGGCCTGCTCGGCACAAGTTCCACCCCGAAACTATTTTCCAAGGGCACTAACGCTAAGCACCGCCCAAGACGAGGCTGATTGGTTAACCCAAACAGAGCATTTTTTTCGCAATCCCACAATGGAAACCTGCGACGCCAGACTCTGATGGAAAGGAAGAGAGGCTGGCTAGCGAGACTACTCAGCCAGGCACAGTTAACCTATCGGCTGGCGTCTCCGAGGTGCTCTTTTAAGAGAGGCGTTAAAGAGTCCAATGACCACAGGCAGGAATGATTTCCTGTGCCTCTCCGTATTGCATCTAGGTGGGATCAGCCTCTCACTGAACGTGCTCCTGTGTTTGACTAGCACACCGTGGAGTGGGTGCGAGTCATTGTTCATGATGGAGCGTAGCCTGGACAGCGTTCTCTTCTCCGACACCGCTGTCAGAGAGCACAGCTCCAGCCCCACAGTGTCCCTGGCCTTACGGATCAGTTTGTTGAGTCTGTTGGCGTCCGCTGCCTTCAGCCTGCTGCCCCAGCACACAATAGCATACAGGAAGGCACTAGCCACTACCGACTCATAGGAACATCCTCAGCATGGTGGAGAAAGCTGAAGACCGGCGACATGCCACGCGCTTCCACAATCTATGTCGTTTTTATACGAAACTAACCACTACGTTTCAGTTTGACGACAAACTGTGACTTTCTTGACATGCAAAGTTATGTTTAAAAAAACCCCGTGGCACAATTCAAATTCAAACAATTCAAAGTGACGTTTCACTTTGGCTCTCTATTAGGGTTGGGTACCGAAATCCGATACCAATATGGTACCGGTACTTTTACAACTGGTACTGCCGGTGCCGAATTGCAACGCAGATTTAGGTGCCTCATTTAGGTGCCATGCCCGAGCTGCTGAGTGAAATATCCGCTAGCTCCGGTGCTCCGAAACCTGTGCTGCATGCACCTTCACTAACAGTCTAGGGGATAACACATTAAATGATTGTTTGAAATGCTCTTTACAGCCTCTTTAAATAAAAAAGATAGATACTTTTTTTAAAGTACCGTTTCAGGCACCGGTACCATTTAGAAGTACCGTTTTAGCACCGGTATCGAAAAGTATGAAACAATACCCATCCCTACTCAGCATGTTTGGAGTGGTGTATTTGAACTCGGGTGGCACTGTGGCACCAAGAAACCTGAAAATGCAAGTCTGGTGCAAACACACCAGACGCTAAAGCGAAGCGCCTGGAAGTGCAGCCAGTTTAATTTTGGCGCCCTTGTTAGCAGATTAGACCGTTCGTACAGGCCGCGGCGCGGATGGCTCGCGCCCTGCAGCGACAGTTTTGGCATCTGGTCTATTTTCTGCAGGAGCCGCGAGCGATTGTTGTAACCGGCGGGGGGAAGCCAAACAGAGTGCGGAATATAGAGAGGCAAAGTGAACGTCACTTCCTGCTTTTCTCCCTGTACCAACCGCTGAAAAAATATGAATGGCGGTGAACGGAGAATAATGTTACTTTTTTGATCCTGTTTGAATTGTGCCACGGGGTGCCAACATAAATGTTGTAAATTTAAAACATAACATAAGAAAGTCGCAGTTTGTCACCAAACTGTTGCACAGTTATAACTGTTGCACAGTTGTAAATCAGAAATACACTGTCACCTAAGGGCCTGTGTCGACTTAGCATCTTTTCATCAGCTCCGGCGTCTTTTTTCAGTTGTTTCCAATGAGGAGCGAGCGTATGCAGGCACACACTGCTGCGCCCAGTGTCTATTTTCACAGCCAGGGCTTAAAATTCACTTTGCAAACTGGGGGGGAATTCCCCCCTTATGTTCTTCAGATAGGGGGGATCTATAGACTTTGGGGGGGATTTTTTTCAGCCGATACTATAACAGACAAATATCTGCTTCTTCTGTCTGATAATAAGCGATAATAATTTCACATTTTTTTATTTAAAAAAGGAAGTTCCCCTGTAGTTTATGCACACCTGAGTCTAAATTACTATGGTTTTTGTCATTGTGTTTTATCATACTTTCGGTTCTATCAAAGCCTTTATTTTTTGTATTGAGTGATACACTACTAAAACACTCATATCATATTATATTATATCAGAAGTGTTCGTTTTGTGTTCACAATAGTGATGTTGTGCTCGTTATTTGGGTGAATTTAGTTAGGTAAAATAAAATATTAATAATCCGAAAATTATTAATATTTCATAAAATTATTAAAATCAAATATGTAATCCTTGATAAGGATTAACCTAGGGGCACCACCGGCTTGATCGCCGGACCCAACTTTAATCACAGGTAGTCTATCTGAAGTGGGGGAGTTCTTAACCCTTAGGCAATGTTCACCACAATTCTCACAAAGCCACTCTGAAACAGTTGAATTCTAATAAAAGTTGACAATATTTATTATATATAAAATAAAGAAGAGGTATTGGCAATACAGTCAATGCATTTCAGTTATAACTAAGTTATATTCTAAAACACTTCGCTGCAATGGTGAGAGAAGCGTGAGGGGACTATATTCATCTGCATGAAAAGTGTAAGGCACCGGATGGACACTAGAGGGAGGCAGAGTGTGTGTGTGTGTGTGTATGTGTGTGTGTGTGGTTGGGAAACTGTACCGATTCTCGACCTAAAATGGCCGACCTGGAGTGGTAGGCCGACACAAGATGGATGACAAAGGAGTGTGCTCTCGGGCCAAAATGGCGATCGGCCCAAAATGGAGACTAAGGGAGTGTGTTCTCGGGCCAAAATGGCGATCGGCCCAAAATGGAGACTAAGGGAGTGTGTTCTCGGCACAAAATGGCGGTTAGCCGACTAGTAGCTATGTGTGTGAGTATTTATAGAGGAAAGGTCCGTTCACGCGCTTACGCACGTGCCCGTGAGGGGGAAATAACACCGTTCAGATGAAAACAGGGCCGCGAGGCTCTTAGTTCGCCACGGTTAGTTAACCGACTTTGAATTGGCGAAACAAGTTCCTCTCGGCTCGTTTGGCTATACTAGATCCACTCCGTGGATCGGTGAAGAAGTAAATGGCTAGCGTCTAAGCACTCGGATTCAGTAATGCATGTATAAAACACAGTCACAGTCAGCCACAACAGTCACAGATTAATTTACAGTATCATATCATTCAATCAGGTATATCTATGGATATATATCATCTAACTCTAAACATTTCTAAGCCCGGACGTGAGTGATCAATTCAGTCTGCTTACTTGGCTTGTTCGTTCAGCTCTGCAAACGCGGATGCAGGTTTGTTACGGTCGGTTTCGCAAGGTTCCTCCAGCAGGGAGGAGGGGTGCTCGTGTAGCGGGCGTACGCTGTCCCGGGACGGGAGGAGCGGATGAGGAGCGGGGGTTGAGAACAGGCAGTAGGACTCAGCTGGCCACGCTGGGTTCTTGCATCTGCTGTCGTCTCAGTGGAGGAAAGGGGAATCTCACAGCTCGCTTCTTCGGGTTGAGGGCACTCGCCTGGTCCAAGCGATGCAGGTCGGTTTCAGGATATCAAAGCTAGCTTAGCTCTGAATGCAGGGGGTCGTCAGGCCTGGTTTGCGGCCTTGCTGCTCGGCTGCGAGGAGGGGGGAAGGGCGGTTTGTCTCGAGCTACAAACGCATGTCCTGTCGCGACGAGTGGTCACTTAGAACTGAGTTTTTCAGGCTTCAAACCTGTATATGTTTTGGGGTGCAGGGCGTGTCTTTGCTGTGGTCGGGGCACACCGATTGGCTCACCTTATCTCGCTGCTGGGGGACAAAGGAATCGGCTCGGTCCCCTGTGGTCCTTATCACGGGTGTGGTATTCAAATTGACCAACTGGCCAGGTGTGTGGGGGGTTGTGTGCTCCCCCAGTCTCCATTAGGACCAGCTAGTATTCAAACAACCTGTCTTTCATTCAATGTCAGTGTTAGTTCAACATGTTGTTCATTCAATATCAATGTTCCTTCAATATCAATGTTCCTTCCTTCATTATGTCTGGCCCAACATCCCCCCGATGGTTGAAAGGGTGTGTTCTGGCACAGTCTTTAAAGCATCTCCAGGGCCATGCGGCCTGCGGGTGGCGACCCATTGGTTGCCTAGTCCGTGAGGCTGAAAGGAGCAAGTTTGTTAGGTCGTACGCTATGTGGTCCTATGTGGGCTCACGTCCGGGCAGATCACCTGTGTCCGGGCAGGACTTTTCTCAAGCTATTCTATCATTCTATATCACACAAACAATACATTCAGATTGTCATCCTATTCTATATCACACCAACAATACATTCAGATTGTCATACTAGTCTACATCACACGAAGCAATACATTCAGAGTTGTCATACTTCAAGTTTTCTAGGCAGGGCCTGGGCCCGGTTCTCTGTCTTGATCATTTAGCTCTTCGTTTTTACACGATTTGCATAAAGGGGAAGGGAGAGAAGGAGTGTGAGGTAGTGGGGTTTCTAATGACGCTGTGGGCTAGCTGAGGTGCCTTCTCCTGGTAGGAGGGCGAAGCGTGGTGTTGCGGCAGTGTAGGACTCTAGCTTAGCTTGCAGCTTCTGGATGTATTTGTACATTATGTATGCGAGAAACGCGGTGATGACCCAGCCACTAAGGAGGAGGCCAATAGCGATCAGACTGATGGGGTGCTCTTGGTGTTGCGATGGGCGGCTTGCGTGTTGGGCAAATGTGGTAGTGAGTCCCGTCGGCTTGACGCTGAACTGGACTCGTTTGGTCCCTTCAGCCAGGAGTTGCTGTTGAAGGGTGTCCCCAATCGTGAGATTGTGACCTTGGAATGCGTCCATTATCTCAATGTCCACGTCATGTCTTTCGGGGTTGAGATAATGGAGGACAGTGTCATCGATATGTACTGTGGCTCCCTGGGGAACTGTGAGGAACATGGTCTGATTCGGCAGGCTCAGTTTAGTGACTGTGTCATGGCGCTCATGTGACATTAGGGCTTCGGTGGCAGGTGTGCTCAGGAGCCATCGGTCACCGGCTTGCTCTACTCTGGTACCCATCCCCTCGTCCTTAATGGACATGCTGCCTTTGCATTTTTGCTCAGTGGATCCGGCTCTCAGGCCGCAGAGATACTTGGTGACATCTCTGATGAAGGGATTGCCTGGGCAAACCCAATGGATGTCCTTTGTTTTGACACACATGTTTAGGTTGGGTACGAGAGTGAGCGAGGGGTCCTCTGGGTGGTACGCGATGAAGGTTGGTGTCTCAAGGTGCACGTGGGTGTCGCCCTTCCAGAAACCAACATTCAACACTGTTTTCAACCTGTATATGTTCTGTTGTTCAATGATTGGTAGGTTGATAAGGAATCCTATTTCTAGACGCTGGGGGTCTACGAAGATTGGGATAGCACTGCCAAGACTATATGCCAAGTGTACCTGAGAGGATTGGACCACAGTGGTCGTGGCGGATTTTAAGATTTGTTCAACCAGAGATAGGGAGACCAGGTAGGGGGGTATGTTACCCCCGCTCAGACTGGTGACTGAGGAGGCTATCTCCCGGGTAAGGTCTTGCATCAAGTCTCTGGTCGCGCGCACCAAGGTCATGTCCTCTCGGACTACGTCGGTTAGAGTCTGCAGGGCGTAGGCGGTGCGGTTAATGAGGACATAATGGAGGTTCACAGCAACTACAGTGCCCTGAAGGGTTTTACTGAGGTCCTGTGCTAGTCTTTGTTGGAGAATGATGCTCTCACGGATCTCTGGCATTTCACCCTCTAGTTCACTCATGTGTCGTTGCAGCGTGTTGATGCTGACTGCGTTAGTTGCGGAGACCCCCACTGAGAACAGGGAGCCCACGGCAGCGGCTATCATGAGGAGACCCCCCAGGAATCGCTTGGGGCGTTTGTGCCCGCTCAAATCTTTCTCGGTCACCAGGAATTTCTGGAGTTGCTCGAGGATGTGTTCGGTGGTCTGTTTTGCGTGATCCACCGTGTCTTGGACCTGGGTAGCGCTGGGCCTACCTTCAGTGAGTCGGGGTGCGGGGCCGTGCTTACGGTACACGTCCCAGGGGTCTAAGCGCACGTACACTCTCTGGGTGTAGATGCGGCAGCGGGCGAGCAGGAGTCCGGGGACCCCCTGTAGGACTATGCCAGTCGGTGGTCCGGGTTCGACCACCTCGTGTGGTAGACTGGCTTTCAGTGCGAGGAAAATGCAGAGGACCCATGAGAGCTTCATCCTGGAACAAATCAGAGGATCTGGGTTACTAACGCTAGGGTTTTGGGGGACCTAGGTTAGTGGTTAGTGCATGCTTGAGGAGTGAGTGGGCATGCACTTCCTGGCTACCCTATGAAGTTGTGTTCACCTCCTCCGGGGTCGGGCTTGGCCCCCCCTTTGGAGATGGGTGTGGTCGATGGGGCTTGATTTGGTTCGCATGCACCCATTTCAGGACCGGTGGGCGTTTTGAGCGCACGATTTTGATTTGGTAGGCCACTGGGGAGAGTTTTCGCATGACCTCGTAGGGTCCTGCCCAGCTGGGGAGGAATTTCTTAGAGACCCCCACGGGCTTGTCGAAAATGAAATAGAAGACTTGGTCACCTACTTCGTACTCGCGTTGGGATGCCTTCCTATCGTAGTAGGCCTTGGCCCCCTTGGCGCTAGCCTCCAAGTTGGTCTGGGCCCACGCGAACGTGGACCTGAGGTGGGCCCTCAAGTCGGTCACATACTGTGTTGCTGTGTATGCGGTTGCGACACTGATGTCCTCGGGGTGGTACAGGAGGTGCAGCGGAAGAGTCATTTCGCGTCCTGTCATCATCTCGAAAGGAGTGACCCTCGTAGCGCGGTGCGGTGTGGCCCTGATGGCCATCAACACTAGGGGAAGTTTCACGTCCCAGTCTCTTCCGCTCTCGCTCACGTACTTCTTAAGTATGTGAACGACTGTGCGGTTCGCTCGTTCGACCTGGCCCGAGGATTCGGGGTGGTGGGAGATGTGAAACTTTACCTCTATGCCCAGAAGGTTGCATAGTGACGTTGTCACGGCTGCGGTGAAGTGGGTGCCTCTATCGGAGTCGATAGAGAGGGGAAGGCCCCACCGGCTGAACACGTGGTTCAGAAGCAGAAGCGCGGTTGTGACTGTGGTGTCGTTAGTAGCCGGAAGGCATTCGACCCATTTTGTGAGCGCGCATGTGACCGAAAGGAGGTACTTGTTACCTCGAGATGACTTCGGTACCGGTCCGACCCAGTCGATCTGGAGGTGGGACCACGGGAACTTCACCCCCCTCTTCTGGAGAGGAGCTCGGTTCAGCGGGTGCGACGGCTGAAATTGGCTGCACACGAGACACCCTTGGACGTACGCTTTGACGTCGCTGGACATGTGTGGCCAATAGGCGACTTGTCGGATCGTCTCCAGGGTAGCTTTGTACCCTCGGTGTCCTCCGATGGGGAGGTCGTGGGCGTGACTCAGCATCACCCCCCTATGGCCGGCGGGTACCACCCATTTTGCGGCTGCCAGCTCGCAGTCTGAGTGGACCAGTAGGTCTCCCTCCATCCTGAGATAGGGGAGTTGGTGGCGGAGAGCTCGAAGCTCCTCGGTGTCGTCTGGGGCTGGTGACCCAGCCTCAGGACTGTTCTCTGAGAGGAGCTGTTTGACAGCTCGAAGGGCTGGATCTCGCTCTTGCATGTCAGCCAAGTCTGTGTCGTCGGGTTGACGACCTAGGTACACGGCCTGGAGACAGGTCGTGGGAGTGTCTTTCTGACCGCTTGCCTGCTGTCGCGTGATGGCGTTGACAGCGTGGGCCTGTGGTATCGGGAGCCAGTCGTCCTGAAACTCCCAAGGTGTGCCCTGTTCAGCTCCTAGCTTGGCTAGGCAGTCGGCTTCGTCGTTACCGTCCTTGTCAGGTCCTGACGTTTGGGAATGACCTTTGACCTTCTTCCAGTACACGGTCATTCCCTGCTCTGCGACGAGGCGGTCGCACGCCAAGAAAAGCTCAGAATGTTTGACCTCTTTGTTGCGGACATTTTTCATGTCCTTTGCTTTCCACGAGGGGAAGTGTGAGACAAAGCTGTGGCGGGCGTAGTTGGAGTCAGAACATATTACCAGCTGTCTCACCTGGCGGCCTGCTGGAGTGTAATGAGTACCGCTGCGACTTCCGCATACTGACTGGTTTTAGGGCCGAGTTGGTAGTGATCGGGTTCGGCCATCTTGTGGTTAACCCACACCATGCCCGCGCCGGCCCGGGCTTGGTTCTCGTGATGGAAAGCGCAGCCATCAATGTAGACCTTGGGGAGGCCTGTGCAGGCATTGTCGTCGTGGTAATGGTGGTCGGATGGAAGCGTTGGCGTGGGGGCGAGCGGAGGTTGCATGCTTGCTTCGCTCTCGCACTCGCAGTGTTGACATTCGGACAAGCCCTGCCCCAGTGCCATCTTGTGGTTCTGGGCGTACTTGATCTCGATGTCGTAACCCTGTAATGCCATCATCCACGACGCAACGCGACTGTTCGACACGCGTCCTTCCCTCAGCCGTTGGCTGTTCAGGAAGGTGACGGGTTGGTGGCAGGTCTCGATGACCACCTTTTGGCCCCCGATGTAACTGCGGAAGTGTTCCACAGCCCATACGGTGGTTAAGAGGGACTTTTCGCAGTCCGAGAACTTGACCTCGACGTCGCTCAGCGGTCGGCTTGCGTATGCAACGACGCGTCTGTCAGTGTCATATTTCTGTGCCAGAGCGGCACTGAGGCAAAGGGAGGAGAAGCCTGCCTCCAAGAAGAACTCTCTGTCTTTATCCGGATAGGCCAGACAAGGTGCAGTGCACAGTTTCTCCTTCATCAGGAGGAAAGACCGCTGTTGTGGTTCTCCCCACTGAAAGGGGTTGTCTTTCCGAGTGAGCTCCGTGAGGGGTTTTGCGACCTCTGCGTACTCTTCGATGAATTGCCGCGAGTAGTTGCAAACGCCTAAGAAGCTTTGGACCTCTGTTAGGTTGGTGGGGGCTTTGATATCTTGGATGGCCCGAATTCTCCCGGCTTGGGGTTCGATGCCCTCTGCGCCCACTGTCAGACCCACGTACTCGACTTTGGTACGGCACCACTGGCCTTTGGCGACTGCCAATTTGGCCCCAGCGGCAGCAAGCTGGTCAAGCACGTGGTGGATCTCTGCCAAGTGTTCCTGGAAGGTGTGGCTTTGCATCAAGATGTCGTCCACGTAAATGAGGTTCCCGCGGGCCGCGGCATCGCTCATTGCTTTGTGGAGAAAGATGTTGAACTCAGCGGGGCTGTTTGAATACCCGAAGGGGCACCGATTCCAGGTGTATTGGCGGTTACAGAAAGAGAAGGCCAGTTTGTACTGGTCTGCTGTGTCGACCTTCATGGTCCAGAAACCGTTAGCCACGTCCACCGTGGAGAAGAAGCGGGCTCCCTTTCGCTTAGGGAGCTCCTGGTCCAGGTGGATCATGGGCCAGCGAGAAAGCGGTACCTGTTTGTTCAGTGGTCGATAATCGATCGTTAATCTCCACTTACCGGATGGTTTCAAAACAGGCCAGATAGGCGAGTTGTAGGTAGAGTTACACTCCCTTATGATCTGTTTCTCCAGTAGCTGATCCAGGATCTCTTGAATGGACTCGTACGCGGCTAGTGGGATCCTGTACTGACGTACGAAAGTGGGAGGCGCGTTTGGATCAGTTGGGATGCGGACCGTGTGAAGTTCGGTTACTCCGCAGTCGAGAGCGTCCCTGGAAAAGATCGGCAGGAAGTGGTGGAACAACTTTCGTAACTCGTCCCTCTCGTCTTCAGTCGTCAGCGCGTCCGCTTTCGCGATCTGCTGTTCGACTTCCGACTCGAACCCAGGGTAGGGTCCGTCTGGCGGCGGCGGCGTGTGCTCCGGGCCAGGGTCGTCAGGCCCGGGCCGGGCCGTGAGGGCATACACGACGAGGTCGCCCTTGTCATTGAGTGACGTGCTATGAACTACTTCGTCGGGGAAGGTTTCGTGACGTGTCACTGTGATCATTTTTGTCGGATACGTGAAAAGGGTTGCGCTGGACGTGTCGTCCCGAGCGAGGGACGCGGGCAGGTCTCCCATGACTGGGACCGTCAGTTCAAAGTCATGAAAAGAGCTGTCGACTAGCATTCCCAGTGGTTGTCGAGTTGGGACTTGGATGGGTGCGTAAGTCAGGTTCTGCACCAAGATGTAGGCTGAACGATTGTCCAGTTCAAGGAACGGAGTGCCGCAGATCGTCAAGTTCAGTTCCCAGAAGCGGGGCAGTGGCTGGAAGAATGCCTGTCTGCCGGGTATGGTTTGCCCAGGGCTGATGACCAGGCGGATGGGGACACTCGCGGTCCGAGCCGGGACCGTGACGCGGAACTCGCATATGACCTGACATGCCTGTGGGATGGTTTGCCCTGACGTCATGCGTTCAGGTTCGCAGGTCAATGGGTGGTTCGCGGCGTCGGCCCGGGACCACAGGATTTGGTTAACTGTGTCCAATTGGGCGCCGAGTCTGACCAGTAGGTCTGCCCCCACGCAGAGTGGGGTTTGAAGCCGGGGCACTACGCTCATGAAGTGTTCTACCCGCTTCCGTCCAATCTGTATCGTGAGAGCGCACACGCCGATTGCCTTAAGAAGGGTCTGAGGTGACTCAGCGGAAAGAAGGCGATGGGTTCGCATGGCGAATGCGGGGAGAAGCAGATCCTGTTTACACAGGTCATCATACAATTCTTGGCTAATGACGGATTTCTCCGACCACAGAGCCAAGATTGCCTCCGGGACCTCCATGTCATTCACGCGCACGCCGCCGACGAGGCGGGGGCTGTACAGATTGGTGTCGGAGTTGACCAGTGAGCATAAGAACGACGGGTGGTCCTGCAGTTGCGGCTGCAGGGGCGGCGCGGAGGGTTCACCCGCACGGTGGCTTGCCGGGCGGGGCGTTTCGACCTCCGTGACGACCGTGACTTGGTTGTCTGACACAGGCCGAGGGCCTGTTGTCGCCAGAGGTTTTGGCGTTGGGACCTGCGCCCAAATGCGGTTGCCGTGGCAGTCAATGAGCGGACCCAGCCGGTCCAGGAGATCCTGGCCAATGAGGAGTGGCTCAGTATCAAGGAGACAGATGTGGATAGGGTGGTTCAGAGCCATCCCTTGGAAGGCGACATCAAGACGGGCCCGCTGGACGATGGGGGATCGGTCTTGAGTGTAGCTGGTGATGCTAACATTGCAAGGCTCGATTTGGGGCGATCTATTGGCTGCGAGCATGGCTTTTTGGATTGTCGCGAAGGTGTTGGCGCACATCAAGCTGATTTTGGAGCCTGAGTCCAATAGGGCGAGGGTGCGAATGCACCCTCCTACAAGAACCGGGGTGTAGATGCGGTGGGCGTTTCCCT
Organism: Poromitra crassiceps; assembly: GCF_964638095.1. Classification (NCBI taxonomy): domain Eukaryota; kingdom Metazoa; phylum Chordata; class Actinopteri; order Beryciformes; family Melamphaidae; genus Poromitra; species Poromitra crassiceps. The sequence goes on from NW_028151975.1 coordinate 149,277, forward strand.
TGCGGACAAGGTCACCCAGGAAGGTTAGGGAAGACTGGTGAGGAGGAAGTGGAGAAGTGGTGTTGGGGAGCGGTTTAGGTCCCTGAGGTCCCCTCCCCCATTCGACAAAGTAAACTTTGGCGGCGGGTGGAGGCTCTCGGCCTAGTCATGCGGATGGGGGTTTGTGTGGCCCCCCCTTGGGGTCAGCTGGTCTGTCTTTGTCAAGGAACGATTTTACCGTGTCACTTAAAGCGTTCAGCGCGTCTCGGGTCGACTGGTCTTCCGCGGTTGTTCGCCTATCCCTACCGTCGGTGTCGTCCCCTGACTGGTTCTTATACTGGTTGGGTTTGTATGATTTTTTACCTGACTGGTCCTGGTTCTGCCAGTGCCGTTCCTGACTGGGGTGGTAAGAGTTCCCTGATTGGTTCTGTACCCAGTCCTGATTGTGCCAAGAGCGTCCCTGACTGGGGTGGTAGGAGTTACCTGGCTGGTTCTGTTCCCACTCTTGGTTCTGCCAGTGCCGTCCCTGGTTAGGATGGTGAGCTTTCCCTGATTGGTTCTGTACCCAGTCCTGGCCCTGCCAGGAGCGTCCCTGGTTGTTTTTTCCCCCCCTTTCCTGCTTCCTACCCCTACCTCGATGGCTGGGCTGCCTGTCTTTTAAGTGTGAGGGTGCAGGGTGTCGAGGAGCGGTTGGCTTCCGGACCTGGGGCACCTCGTCGCCCTCTAGGGCGAGGCGGTCAGGTACTGGCTTCTCTACGCTGTAAACTTCTCTATGCTGGGCTTCCTCCTCCTGAGGATAGTCTCCCATGACTGGGTAGACTTGGGGGGTCTCTAGGTATTTCCTGGTTGGCTTGGGGCGTGCTTCCCATGCCAACTGTGCGTACTGTCGCGTATAGCTCAGTGTGGACTGGAGGAGCCTGCAATGAGTCTCTACACCGGAGCGTATGCTCTCGTGCAGGTTCGACATGTACGTGAGGAGGAACTCCCTATCTCCCTCCCCCCCCCCGACGGGGGGGCCTCTACCCTGGAAGTAGGCTGCTGACAAGCGCCTGAAGTACTCTCTGGGATCTTCGTCTACTCTCTGTTTGATGGCTTCGGCGGCCCTTCGCGCGATGATCGGGTCAGAGTACTGGCGGTACTCCTGTCGGAGGGCCCGGCAGACGAGTCGGTAGCTCTTTTGAGTCCGACTGGGAAGTACGTCTATGAAGTCGCGGACGGTGCTCGTGGTGGTCTTCCAAACCAACCAGAGCCTCTCACGCGTGGTAGGTCGCTCCAGGTTGGTGAGGTAACGACTGACGTCTCGTAGGTACCGATCGATGTTGGCGGCACGGTGCGCCGGGTCAAAACGTTCTATGTCCCTGGCGAAGGACTCGATTCGCCGGTCACGGACATCTCTTTCCCGCGCGGTGAACGCGGGCTCGGAGTCGGATGACGATGAGTCGTTGAGGTCGTCCGCCCATAGGCCACGCCCCATGTGACCCGAGAAGAGGAGGGGCGTCTCTTGGTAGTAGCCTTCGCTCCTCTTACTCTCCTGGCCATGCCGGCGTTGCTCCTCCCGTGGGTGGGAGTCGGCGTGGCGTTCGTCGCCCCAGCGGTCGGTGTGCCAGCGGTCGTCTGCCCGCCGCCCTGTGGGCGGGGGGTAGTCGTCCGGGCGGTCGGTGCGGCGTTCGTGGCCCCAGCGGTCGTCTGCCGGTCGCCCTGCGGGCGGGGGGCAGTCGTCCGGGCGGTCGGTGCGCCAGCGGTCGTCTGCCCGCCGCCCTGTGGGCGGGGGGTAGTCATCCGGGCGGTCGGTGCGGCGTTCGTGGCCCCAGCGGTCGTCTGCCCTCCGCCCTGTGGGCGGGGGCAGTCGTCCAGGCGTTCGTTGTCCCAGCGGTCGTCTGCCCGCCGCCCTGTGGGCGGGGGGCAGTCGTCCGGGCGTGGGTGCGGGGGATGGTCGCGCCTGTGTCTATTCCCCCCCTCCTCTGGTGGAGGGGAGGCTTCGGTCCTACTGTCCTCGAAGTGTGGTTGCTCCCAGGCGGCCTTTTTGTGGCCACTCTCACGGGTTAGCGACCCCCCTTGTTCATGCCTATGCGACGGCCTTACAAGCGTGGACTCGTATGGGGGTTGGGGTCCCCTGAACCCCCTGGGCTGGGACTCGGGCATGACGGGCGTGTTTATGGTATATAGTGAGGGTTCGACCTCACCACCGGACCCGTTGCGCGATAGCGCTGGTTCAGCAGGTGTCTGGGCAACGTGGGATGAGGATACCTGTGGAGGCGAGATTACCTGTGGCTCCTGGTTATGGACCTGTCGGGGGAGGAACGAACATGCAAGCTGGTTGGCTGCATACCTACCCGTTTTCCTTTTCTCCTCCTCGCTCTCTAGGTCCGCCTCTCTCTGGGCGTTTCTCCTTTCCCAAGTATCGATTTCCTTCTCTTGGTCCTCGACCTTTGCTTCCAGATACGCCTTTTGCTTTTCCAACTCAGCTGCTCGTTCCTGCAGCTGTGCGTTGGTTTTCCTGTAAAAGGTATCTCTGTGGAGGATAAGATAAAGCATCTCTGACAGGATGGTAGCGTCTACCTTACCGTCAAGTTTTATGGCTTTTGCTTTTCCTTCCAACATTTTCTCACATTCTTCTGGTGAGAGCTTCCGCAGATATTCGATCTGTCCTCCGCTAGGAGGAACCACCGTCATGAGCGTTTCATGTAACAGCTGGTCGGATGAAGCCGAGGGCTCTGCAGCAGCACTCTGGCTGTTGTGCTCTGACATCTTACCTGCTAGTCAGTGCACTTTACTTAAGCTTAGGTGGAGCTCGTACCTGTAGCTTGAATGTCAAATAACTTGACTTGAGAGGCAAACGTAAATAGGCTTGTGGTCAAACTGTGTTTGCGAAAGTCCTATTGTTGAATTTTCAATATAAGCAGGTTTTAATTCAACTGTCGTTGCCTAATGTTAGGAGTTAGTCGTTATGCAAGCTTGAAATAAGGGGTTCTTAAATCAAAACGATTGAACTGTGTTAGATCGTCTGTGTCAGTTTGAATCTGTGTCAGTCTGAGCGGTGGTAGCTCTGTCTGGCTCCGCTCGTTCTGGCTGGAAGCTGTTTTGGGAGGTTATTAGCATTCAGTGCTTGGCATGCGCTTACAGTGCATACACAATGCAATTTAGGTAATTCAGTGTTTCAGTCAAAATTGTGATATTTGTGGTAAACTCTGCCTGAAAGATGCCTCGGGCGGGGCTCCAAATGTTGTGCTCGTTATTTGGGTGAATTTAGTTAGGTAAAATAAAATATTAATAATCCGAAAATTATTAATATTTCATAAAATTATTAAAATCAAATATGTAATCCTTGATAAGGATTAACCTAGGGGCACCACCGGCTTGATCGCCGGACCCAACTTTAATCACAGGTAGTCTATCTGAAGTGGGGGAGTTCTTAACCCTTAGGCAATGTTCACCACAATTCTCACAAAGCCACTCTGAAACAGTTGAATTCTAATAAAAGTTGACAATATTTATTATATATAAAATAAAGAAGAGGTATTGGCAATACAGTCAATGCATTTCAGTTATAACTAAGTTATATTCTAAAACACTTCGCTGCAATGGTGAGAGAAGCGTGAGGGGACTATATTCATCTGCATGAAAAGTGTAAGGCACCGGATGGACACTAGAGGGAGGCAGAGTGTGTGTGTGTGTATGTGTGTGTGTGTGGTTGGGAAACTGTACCGATTCTCGACCTAAAATGGCCGACCTGGAGTGGTAGGCCGACACAAGATGGATGACAAAGGAGTGTGCTCTCGGGCCAAAATGGCGATCGGCCCAAAATGGAGACTAAGGGAGTGTGTTCTCGGGCCAAAATGGCGATCGGCCCAAAATGGAGACTAAGGGAGTGTGTTCTCGGGCCAAAATGGCGATCGGCCCAAAATGGAGACTAAGGGAGTGTGTTCTCGGCACAAAATGGCGGTTAGCCGACTAGTAGCTATGTGTGTGAGTATTTATAGAGGAAAGGTCCGTTCACGCGCTTACGCACGTGCCCGTGAGGGGGAAATAACACCGTTCAGATGAAAACAGGGCCGCGAGGCTCTTAGTTCGCCACGGTTAGTTAACCGACTTTGAATTGGCGAAACAAGTTCCTCTCGGCTCGTTTGGCTATACTAGATCCACTCCGTGGATCGGTGAAGAAGTAAATGGCTAGCGTCTAAGCACTCGGATTCAGTAATGCATGTATAAAACACAGTCACAGTCAGCCACAACAGTCACAGATTAATTTACAGTATCATATCAGTCAATCAGGTATATCTATGGATATATATAATCTAACTCTAAACATTTCTAAGCCCGGACGTGAGTGATCAATTCAGTCTGCTTACTTGGCTTGTTCGTTCAGCTCTGCAAACGCGGATGCAGGTTTGTTACGGTCGGTTTCGCAAGGTTCCTCCAGCAGGGAGGAGGGGGGCTCGTGTAGCGGGCGTACGCTGTCCCGGGACGGGAGGAGCGGATGAGGAGCGGGGGTTGAGAACAGGCAGTAGGACTCAGCTGGCCACGCTGGGTTCTTGCATCTGCTGTCGTCTCAGTGGAGGAAAGGGGAATCTCACAGCTCGCTTCTTCGGGTTGAGGGCACTCGCCTGGTCCAAGCGATGCAGGTCGGTTTCAGGATATCAAAGCTAGCTTAGCTCTGAATGCAGGGGGTCGTCAGGCCTGGTTTGCGGCCTTGCTGCTCGGCTGCGAGGAGGGGGGAAGGGCGGTTTGTCTCGAGCTACAAACGCACGTCCTGTCGCGACGAGTGGTCACTTAGAACTGAGTTTTTCAGGCTTCAAACCTGTATATGTTTTGGGGTGCAGGGCGTGTCTTTGCTGTGGTCGGGGCACACCGATTGGCTCACCTTATCTCGCTGCTGGGGGACAAAGGAATCGGCTCGGTCCCCTGTGGTCCTTATCACGGGTGTGGTATTCAAATTGACCAACTGGCCAGGTGTGTGGGGGGTTGTGTGCTCCCCCAGTCTCCATTAGGACCAGCTAGTATTCAAACAACCTGTCTTTCATTCAATGTCAGTGTTAGTTCAACATGTTGTTCATTCAATATCAATGTTCCTTCAATATCAATGTTCCTTCCTTCATTATGTCTGGCCCAACAGTGATGTCAGTTAGATTTGGTTACATCTGCCTTTCTTACTGTCATGTTACTGGCAAAGCTGTTGTCTGTCCCACAATAAACCATTATCTGTGTCGTTCCACTTTATTGAAAATGTTTCCACTTGATTAAAGAAAAGACGTGATGTTGACTGATGTTTTTATGTATTGTATCAAATATTACATGTTTTTTTTAATCAGGTAGAAGCATTTTTCAATCAAAAGTGAAAGGACACAGATATTATGGTTTATAGAGTTATAGAGGGACTGACTTACCCTGCAATTTAACTGAATTTGACGTTAGCTCCCGTTAGCCACCATGGAGCTCTTTATGGAGTCACCGACCGACACAAAACCTGCACATTTCATTTCGGGTAAAACATAAGGGTTTTGTATGGGTCATAGTCTTCCGTCCGACCTCTCAATAGTTCGACCACTCATGAGTTAGACTACCCAAAGATCCGCCCTATTATTTTAATATCATAAATCCGACCTCCCAAAAATCTGACCGCAGTAAATTAGACAGTTGCGTGGGACTCCAGAGAGAGAGAGAGAGAGATTGACGCGGCTCATTTGATGCGCTGCACCAGGCATCAGATAGGCTTACCAAATACCAACAGCACAGAACCATGAGTATTTGGGGGAAAATGTCACTAATTTATATCACAATGAATGACCAATGAATAAAAAGTTGTTATATCGTAGTTTTGAGTCCCTGCCAGTCAGAGGCTGTTAATCTCCTACCTGTCTATCGAGCAGTGTGGGGAAAAAAGGCATTGCTGCTGCGGGAAGCAATCCAGTCTATCCAAACTTTTGCCGATCTCATCAAGACATGCAGCAGGGGAATATATTTTGGTAGCCCATGTGTTTGTGTTCTCACTTGTACAGACAATAGAGTCGCATTGTTTACACGCAT